>NC_081414.1:889708285-889873285 GCF_030272615.1 Cryptomeria japonica | reverse complement strand
GAGTTCCATCTCACCGTGGTTTTTCTCATTTGGGTTTCCACGTCAAAATCTCATGTGTTATGGTGTTTGTGCTTTTGTGGGTGAATGCATTATTTGCTATTTGGTTTGCATGTGTGCTAACTGGTTTGTCTGCTAAACTATTTTACTAGTTTATTGTTAGTCTTGTAAAGTGTTTAAGTGCAAAGATTTTTGGCATACTAATTCACCCCCCCCTCTTAGTATTCATTAATTCGTATCAGAGCCTACCTTTCTATAAGTTTAACCACTTGGAAAGAGATATGGGGGAATACTTTATAAGGGAACTTACTCATCGGCTCACTCAATCTGAGCAAGCCTATGATGATCTTATGGTCAAATACAAGGCATCTCAAGCAAAAAGGAGAGAACATGTAGAAAAGATGATGGAGCTATCTGAAAATAGTTCTTCAGATGAAGCAGACATGGAAGCCCTAATTAAAGAAGTAAATAAGTTGAATGAATCAAACTCCAACCTAAGAAAGGAACTGGAAGGACTGACTATCTGGATGTGTCAAGAGCTTGAGAACTGGAGGAAAGCTGAAGATCTAGTGAAAGAAAGAGATCATGAGATCTCCAAGCTGAAACCAGAGATCAGTGCCCTAACTGCTCAACTCCATGCAAGCAAAGTGCAAAAGGAAGACATGCAAGGAGAACTGAACATTGCCATCTCTGAGAATGAAAACCTATTGGAAACAAATGCTGCTATTTCCAAAGAACTCTCTAAGTCAAAGGAAATACTTGCTAAGTTCAACAAGAGTACTATCAAGCTAGAGAAAAAGCTTGAATCTGCCAAATTGGTCAAGAATACCAATGGACTTGGTTATTCCAGTCATGAGGAAGGTGAGACCTTTGGTACAAATGCTGGAACATCAAAGAAACAACCGACATCAAAGGATAAATGTAAGCAAAAGTTTAAACCTGTTTGCTTCAACTGTCTTAAAGAGGGACATACTGCAAATGTGTGTAGGAGTAAGGTTTACAACAATTTTCCTTATTTCCTAAATGATAAGCCTAGATCCTATAGATTCAATGGTAACTGTTATGCATCCAACAAGTATGGGCATAGAGCATTTGAATGCAGGTTAGTTATAAACAACATTGATAGATATCCTCAGAGGACCCAAGGAGCTGGTCCTGAACCTTTTATGAACCAGAATCACAACTAGTTTAATGCCTTCAATCATCAGCAAAGAATCGGTGGCTATCAAGCGGCAACTGGATGGAGAGCAAACTGTATGGTCTGTCATGGTCATGGTCACACTACTTCAACATGCAGAAGGAAGAATGGAAACATGAACAATGGACCTTGGAGAGCACCTGGATTGGTCTGCTATCACTGCAACAAACCGGGTCACATTGCCAAATTCTGTAGATCAAGAAAGAACATATTTGATGATATACCGGTCACTCCGAAAGGAAACATTGATGTTAACACTATTCACGCAGATATGAACAAAACCTGGAAGAAGAAACCAACGGTGTTACAAGAGGAATCAGTTTCTGCACCTAGTGTGGAAATCACGGAACCGACAAACTAAGCTTCAGAAAAGCTTAGGGGGAGCAAATGGTGAAATGTTTCGAACCCCTGGTTTATACCGGTAAAAGACCTTAACCAGTATGTGATACTTATCGTTTGGCAAAAGACCAGAAATGGTAAAAAGGCAAACTAGGGTTTATGCCCTAATGAAGGAGCATTAATGACGGTAGGTGAGGAATATGCTTAAAAGCATTTTTCAAATCATTTCTCACTATCAGTTTTCGAGCGAAGAAATTTTTTTCAAAGAGAAGAGCGACGAAAAGGCGATTTGAGCTGAGATTTTGAGAAATTGAGAAACCGCGAAGGAGATTCAAATTCAAACTACAAATGGTCAAGTGGAGAACACAAAGTGGTGATTCAGCAACCGACAGAGTGGAAGTGAAGGAGAACCTGCAAGCCCTAAATTCACATGTTTCAAAAGGTATTTCTCGAGTTATTAAAATTTCTATCATGGCTTCCGCATCTCATACCAGTTCTAGTGCATCTGTTGAGTCTACAAGTTTTATTCAATGAAAGTCTAAGTATAATGCCCTATCACAAGTTCTGGCTGGTGTGATAGTAGAAGAGGGAATTTCTGACTACATAGATTGCAAGATTGAAGACCTAGGGTCTCTAGCTATCCACTCCCAGTTAGGTTTATTTTGTGGAAAGGATAAGAAGATCAAACCAAAATATAATATTTTGGAGAAGAAGAAGCTCCACAATGCTGTTTACTTCCTGGAGGATTTCACAGAGGATCATATAAGGATAATTCTGAGCAGAGTCCATGGTGACAAGATGTACCTGGAGAGAACACATGATATCATGCCGCAGGCAATTCATGCAGTCACCGGTTTCTACAACACAGGGGAAGTGCCAGCCCTAAGGATGGTAAGCAAAACTGAAATGTCCAAGCTCACCGGTTCAGTGAGCAACTCACAAGGCATGACAGTTAATTCTATCAAGGATGATCTGGTTAAGTATGCCTGCATGGTGATAGGCTACCAGACATTCTCTGCTAGCAGAATTAACTCTGTATCTGCTGCAGCAGTAAATGCTGCTTACCAGATGATAAAGGAGGATGCATCATTTGACCTGTGCACCGGTATGTAGAGACAACTCCTATTGAATCAGAAGTCGATCAAACAAGATAATTCTCTAAGGTTCAAGTTTAGACAACTACTGGTTGGGTTGTTCTTCTATTTCCAAGGCTGCTTTCCAGTAGTAGGAGATGTCTAGTGGTCTGCTAACCAACCAGTGACCAAGAAAATCAAGGAAAGCATTCAAGCAATTGGAACCGGTTACCCTAATGTTCTGAACAAGTATTTTGATGAGTTCAAATGGAAAATGAGCCAAAGAATGAGGATATCAGGTGACATCATCAAGAAATATGAAGACAATATCTGTTTCACCATCCAAGTGGATAAATGCATAATGGAGGCTGTTAAGCCCAGGCAGGAAGAAGTGGAGCCAATGGGCTATGAGGTGATGTACGATGTGCTAGAAGGGTATGCCTCTACCGTTATTGCCTCACCTCTTGATCCTAAGGCAAAGAGGACCGAAACCTATCTGGAAAGGGTTACACTAGTCGAGGAACCCTCTGCAAAGAAAGGAAAAGAACTTGCAGTGAAGAAGGCAAAGGCAATGCCTGCAGCATCAGCATCGGTTACTACTGCAACTCCAAAAGTGACCAAGCGGTCACCAGCTAAGAAGAAACCTAAAGCGGCACCGACAATGAACCAACATCATCTGCACCGGTAAATATACATATCTCTTCCTATAAACCTTTGACACATTGTCAAAGAACAATAAAGAATATTAGGAGAAAAGTTCTACAGGACTTAATTGAATATTTTGATGACTTTAATGATGATGAAAAGGAAGCGATTGAAAAGGAAATAATTCAATATTTATGTGTTAATGACCGACCGCCCTTAGAGATTAAATCTCAGACACCAGATTCTTTATATAAGTCATTAGATAATAGATGGTGCATTGCCATAGAGAAGGAACAAGAAATTAGGGAGAAATTTTTTGCACAGTACTTTCCCGACCTGTCAAATTCTGAATTATTTGATGTTATTGACCAAAATAAAGGACTCTTCTTCACTAGAAGAAGAAGACTCTGGCTATTAGAAGGTAGAGTTGATGATGTCAAAAAAGACACTCATCAGTATATGACAAATGCTGTCTAGTCTCACAAAGCGCGTCTAGCCAACCGACAAGCTTAAAAAGAACCGGTTATATCCAAACCAGAAGAAGTATTTGATGATGAAGGAAATCCGGTTGTTGAATCGATCGACACCATTGATGTCGATGCTTTGGACATAGAGGATGTTACTCAGGAAACACCATCTGAGGCAATAGGACAAGAGCAATAGGCTAAACAGTTTGATAAGCAAGCTGAGAACAGACAAGAAGTGACAAAGGAAGAGGCCAAGCAGAGGAATAAGGATGAAGAAGAGAAGCAGAAAAAGGGTGAAGAAGAGAAGATGAAGAAGGATGAAGAAGAGAAGAAGAAAAAGGATGAAGAAGAGAAGAAGAAAAAGGATGAAGAAGAGAAGAAGAAGAAAGATGAAGAGGAGAAGAAGAAGAAGGATGAAGAAGAGAAAAAGAAGCAAGAAGATGAAAAGAAAAAGAAAGAAGAGGAAGATAAGGAACATGAGAAGAAAAGGAAGAGGAAGATAAGGAACATGAGAAGAAGAAGGAAGTAGAAAAGAAAAAGGCTGAGGAGGACAAAGAAGAGGAGAAGAGAAGAGACATGGAGAAGAAGAAAGTAGAAGAGGATAAGGAAAGAGAAGCGGCAAAGAGAATCCAGATGGAGACTCCGAAGGCAACCGATAGTCAAGCCAAACCAGCTGACCTCACCAGTCCTATCGACCTCCAGTCTGCAAGTGAAATGGAGCTGATGTAGAGCATCAAAGTTGCCCAAGAACAGCTTGAAAACATACAGAGGAAGAAGGAGCAGGATGTAATTCAAGCGGCTGTGTACACTCTTACCAGTTTGATACCTGGTACTAACCTTCCCAACACTAAATCATCACTGGCCAAACTAAAGCTCCTATGCATAGTAGTGGATGATAAGGTGTAGAGTCTAGAAGAGGTAGCAAAGGCAAATGTCAAGAAGGAGCATCAAAAATCTCTTAATATAGCTCTGGTGAAGAAGTTGAATGAGCTCCGGTCTGAACTGAAGAAAGAACAAAAGGATATAAGGGACGCTCTGGATGAGGGGAATCCACTACTCAGCAAGATCTGCCAACCCCATCTATTCTATGATGATGTGCTAGTATAGAAGCAAAAGCTTCAAACGGACTTGTAGTCCTACATGAGCACATTCAAGCCACCTTATGATTCCTTTACAACTTATGGGAAAAGCATTCACCGGTTTCACATCCAGTCAGCAAAAATGGAGCAAGAGATCAGCACCTGGTCTAGAGATTTGCAAGAGCTACAATTGGTTCTACTTCCACGATTGCAAATTCTTCAGAAGTGCTATCTAAACCTGGATGCCTTAATAGTGACACAGGAGATGAGCACAATCAATGCCATGGAAGAACATGTGTCCCATATGCAAATAGAGAAAGAAGTAGCCACCTCCCTACTTGTGTCCTGGTCTTTATCGATGAAACAATTCTTGCAGGACTTTAAATCTGTTTTTGACAAGTATTATTCCTTATTGTCATAAACTTTTATTATTTTAATATCAAATGAAAACAGGGTTGTTCAGCTGCACTTTGTCATTGTTGGCAAAGGGGGTGAAGAATTCTATTTGGGAGAAGTATCTAGTAATCAAAATTTTGATATATGCTCTGAATATCTCAATGTTTATGCTCTTTATGCAAAATTGTTATACATTGTATTGCCAAAGGGATAGTGTATATGCTTGGGGGGAGCAATTTTGCTAATGGCATGATTTTGTTGTAAAACACTTAGATGTCAAAATTTTATTTTCCTAAGTGTTGCCATCAATGCCAAAGGGGGAGATTGTTGGCATTTTTGATGTTTATGTTGTGATTGTCATTGATAGACACACACTTGCATTGAGATCCCCTTTATATGTATAAGTTAGAGCACAACAGGTATTTGTTCCAACCGGCATGTTGTATTATAGTCTTTAGACTATTGGTATTTTGCAGAATGTGTTTCCTAGTTTGAAGCGGCATGTTGACCCCAAGCGGTTTGTAGATCCCAAGCGGTATGAGGGATTAAAGTAGCATAACACATTTTTACCAGTCTTCATTTTTGTCAAACCAGCAACCGACATTTTGTATGAACCGGTAATACTCTGTGATGAGTTACCAACCGACATTTTGTGATGAGTTACCATCCATTGATTTTTTGACGGTGCCGACACTTTAACGGTGCTTTTTGTGTCATGTTACCAAGTATGTCCAGGTTCATTGAACCTAGAGAATTGTAATGTAATCCTATTGGACCGACATGAAATTAGATTCCTTTATAAGGACATCATGTCTAGGGTTTTAGGTTGTTGATGTGGATATAGCGAAAGTTTATGTTGTTGCTAGGGTTAAAGGTGGTTGAGGAGTTAGAAAGAATATGAATGTGTAGAAGACTGAAGTAATGCTAGAATGCATTAGGAATGAGCTATCAAGGATCTAACCGAGCAGTCTGTGCTATTAGCTAGGTCAAACACTTGTTGATTACTCACATCTTTGACAAGTCTGTATCCCTTAACTGGGTAGGCCCAAAAGCCTTTTGTAAATCCTCTAACAAGGTGGTTCACATCTATGGATCTAAAATCCTCTAGCAATGTAGTCTTTAATCAGACTTATCTCCTAATAGAGATTGAGATTCCTAATAGGATCTATTCTGGTAAAGAACATTGTAAGACCTTAATCGGTCTGGTTCCTATTCTGCAGATAGTTACTTGTGAGTTCCATTTCACCGTGGTTTTTCCCATTTGGGTTTCCACTTCAAAATCTCATGTGTTATGGTGTTTGTTCTTTTGTGGGTGAATGCATTATTTTCTATTTGGTTTGCATGTGTGCTAACCGGTTTGTCTGCTAAACTGTTTTACCAGTTTACTGTCAGTCTTGTAAAGTGTTTAAGTGCAAAGATTTTTGGCAAACTAATTCACCCCCCCTCTTAGTATTCATCATTCTCATCCTCCTACTCCTCATCCTATACATCCTCCTCCTCAACCTCATCCTCATCTTGGTGGTCCTCTCCATCCTCACCGCTATGCTCATTTGAGGTCTCCTATCCTCTCTCCTTGTTGTGTGAGTAAGATGATCTCGTCCATGGACTAGGATTCCCTCTCAGGTAGTCTAATGGAAAGATGGGTTTGGGGAAGTTCCTATCCCACCATGTGATGTAGCTCTGTTGGACATCAACATCATCCTCAAATGGGGGCATGACCCTATCTGCCTCATTGTTTGAATCTGTGAGCTCTTTCTCATCTACAATAGGTCTAGGCATTGTTCTTGGTCTCATGGGACATCAAGAGTACCATATGTAGATTAGTACCATTCTAGGCATGCCTTGCTGTAGATCGAACTATCTGCTCACTCTATCAAAATATAATGGCATGAAAATGTAGCTATGATGACCCTCTAGAAAGTAGGTTTTCTACATATTGTGAAGTTGTATGTGCTGACTCGACCAAGTGACCATCTGCTTGTATGACCTCCACACAATGTCATCCAGTTGCAATATGTTTATCACCACTCTTCAGTACAATAGGTCACCCCTCTACCATGATCTAGTGGTGCATGGATAAGCATATGACCGAGGCTCATCAATTGCTACATCAATTGGATACCTTGTTGTCGTAGTACATGTGATACGCTCAAACATCCAAATTTGTAGAAGAGTGCATGTCATCAAAATCTTCCCCTCCCCATACGCATAGTCTCCCACGTCATGGAAGAGATGAGCTAACATGATTCATCCCCACACAAACACAGTGCACTGCTCCTCCATCACATATATGGCATATGTAAGGCTTCTAGGCATGTGACTGCCTCACCCATTGGGGCATATGACTAGCCCCACTATGGCAATCATGAGTCTCCTCACTAGTGCAACTATGCTGAAAGGATGAAGTAACCAATGGATGAGAATTCGACCCTTCATCTCTCTATGCACAACTCTACTTATACAATAAAATTTCTCTCTCCTAATGGTTGTTTGCAAGTGGTCTATCTAATATCTCACTATTTGTCTCCTCACTGGATGTCTGAAAATGCGATATACATCCTCGAGGGTAACCATCATCTCTCCCACTGGTAGGATGAATGTTGAGGTGTTAGGATCCCATCTCTCCATCAAAGCCATGAGCATGGGCCCATGAAAATTGATAGGAGACATTTTACATGTGTACCATAAACTCACTATATGGAGTAGCTATTGATCCTCCATGGATAACCAAGGGATCTGGCTCCACAGATGGCGGTATGTGAGTTTAACAGTATGCTCTCGTAGTTATGACAACTCCTGCGAAATCAAGAATCATGAATCGATAATCTATCAAGAATCAATGACATCAAAATCATCATCTAATTTACATTATCAAAGACCTAATTCCATGTGTACCACTCTGATAACCCTTTTCCAAGTGCTAGGGTGCCCTACTGGGACCATGACACTTTGGTAGGACCAGAGCGCCCTAATGGGACCACGACACCCTTGGAGGACTAGGGCGCCCAACAAGTACCAGAGCACCCTAGGTGGACTAGGGTGCTCCTCCTGGGTGACACATGTGAATTAGGGTTTTCAAGTAGTAAAAAAGTCAAATGGAGCATAACAAAAAAGCAGAGATGCAGTTGGGCAGGCTTACCTCATCCAGCAATGTGTCCTTGATAACAGAATACCTAAGGATCTTCATTCGTGTGGGCATTTTAGGTCGTCAACGCAACATTTTGTGCTACGTGGGCTCCTCTTTTACAAATTGAGACAAAAAGTTAATAAGACAAATGAATAGTGTCAATTTCACTATATAAGATATTCTCTCTCCTAAACCCTAATTGTATTTTTTCGCTTAATCCTTCACATCTTGAGCTAGAGTACTTCATTTCTTGCACCATTGGTTGCATTGGAATTATTCTTCAGTTCTCTTTCTTACCAAATGTTGCTTGACTTGTTTCGATCTTATATCAAGATTTGTTGTGAGCATTTGTCATCAATTTTCCTTCACAATTTGATGTGGTAAACATGGTACCTTGTTTCAACTCACTAATTAGCAAGCTGAAACAAGGGGGCATATAGTTAAGCTCAAATTTCATCACTCTTAGTAATAATTTAGGTGATTTTGTGATTTCAACTAAGAATGTGGTTTTGTAGGATGTAGTTCCTAATTTTGTACTACAAATACCGTTGGGGGCTTCATTCGACATCTTATGAACATATCCTTTTTCCCATGAATGTTTACTTTTCTATACTTTAGCTTTCATATGCACATAGTGTTATATGACCACTAAAGTGGGGACTAAATGTAACATCATAAATTACACACCCTCGATTAGGGTTGTGTGCAATGAAAAATCAAAGTGCTAACCTAAGAGCTAAAAAGAAAGCTAATTAACCAAACAAACACAATACATCATACACCTCAAGATTAGAATGATAAATTTAAAACAAGCATAAAAACAATAACACAAATGCAAACCAAATGCTCGCTTCGATTTGATTATTCTGTGATCGGATGTGTGCTCATGACGTAGCTTCAAATGTTTGATATTGCTCCATGATAGCAAATGCAAATGATAGTGGATTGATGGATGAAAATGATAATGGATAGGTTGAATAATGATTTTGGTAGAGTTATGGTATGATGTGTGAAAAGAGGATCCAAGAGAGTTATTTCAGCATTATGACAGTATGATAAAAAAAAGGTGGACCAGAGAGGATTTGGTCTAAAAATGGAGGGATTAAATAGGAAAGATGAGGAAGGGAAGGATAGGTGAAGAGGAGACACTTGTCCTCCAAAAAAGGAAAAGTGGCTCAACTAGATGGAAAAGGAATGACATGTGTCCATGAGGAGACATGTCTACTTTGGGCAAAGCCGCCCAAAAATAGGAAGGGTGACATGTGTTCCTAAGGGCACATGTCCATTTTGGAAAAAGCCACCCAAAATAGGATATTCTCCTCAAAAGGGGGAAAAGTGGTTAGGACGTGCACACATGTGTGGGAGGTTAGAAGGGATAGGATAAGGTTAGTTGGAGGGATGACTAGGCTAGGGAAGTGGTTGGAAGGATAGGGTTGGTTAGGATAGGATTGGAAGAAGGTTAGGGAGAAAAGTTAGGAGCCATGTGCTCAAATTGGAATTTAAACCAAATTAATTAATCCATGGGCTTGGGAAGGGGATACAAAAAGGGGGGAAGAACAAGGATAATTAATTAATTAAATTAATCAATTAGGATGATGGGATTAGGGAATTAATTAATTGGAAGAAAGGGGTTTGGGAAATTAATTAATTAAGAATTTATTAATAGGAAGAAAGGGGTTTGGGAAATTAATTAATTAAGAAGGAAGAAAGGGGTTTAAATTTGATTAAATTAATTAGTCAAATTTAGGTGTCTATATTTTGTCCCTCTTTGTGGTGGCGCTAAAATAGCGTCGGTGCGAAGAAAAATAAAACACTTGAGAGAGAGGAAGTGAATAAAAATGCCCTAGGCCCAATTGGGAACAGAGGACAAGGGAAGGGGTGCCCCCTTGAGAGGGTGCATGGGAAAATGGGAGCTTGAGCGATGTCTCAAAAGAAACATTGCCTCATCGGACAAGACATAATGAAAGAAGCAGATGGGAAGGAGAAAATATGCAAATGCAATGGATAAGATGGATGAAATGATCATGGAGCGCGAGAACCCACAAAATAGGAGGCCATATATAGGGGACTTATTTTGATTTAGAATTGTCTATGAGTCACCAAGGTGTAATTTCATAGCCAATGCATGGACTCACATATAAACAGACACACAGGCTAATCTAGCACCACACAGAGTTATAAAGACCTTGCAGAAAACGGTGCTAGAAGAACCCCAAGAAGAAGATATGCCCCAATCTAACATGAGATAATAAAGACCTAATGAGGAAACAACACAGAGACATACCAAAAAGACATGCCAAGCAAAAACAAAAAGCAACAAGATCACATCCAGAGCCTTGTTATTCCTAGCACGCCATGATATAAAAGATCGTGGTGACCAAGAGGAAACAGAGCCCTCAAGAGCTTAAAAAGATAAACAAAGATAAAAAAGAATCAAAACCAACATGAGGGCCTCAAATATATTTTTTCCAGAAGGATGATTGATTGGATGAGGATTCAATGATGTTTGACTTGAGGAAGGATACATCCTATGGAGATAGATGATGGGTGTTGGGGAGAAGGATACATCTCAGAACAACATCAAGATAAAAGATTGATGATGGGATGACAAAAGGTATCTGATACAATCATGATGAAAAAGATTCTCAAGGATGATTTTTGAAGAACCAGTTGATAGGATATGATCTGGAAGGACAGGGCCAACAAACCCCTAGGTACAATGATACCTATATACCAAATGTACAAGAGATACAGATGATGGAAGAAGACCCAGGGATAGGCTTGATTTTGCCTTAGTCAAAAATAAAAGTGATGAGAGATTGATGATTGATTGACTGAGAGGATTGTTTAGACTGGTGCTTGACCTTGGATACCAGAGGAAAATAGATAATATTTGCATGCGATGACAAATTATGCGAAGTAGACGGATTGAGTGCAAAAAAGTTAGCATTTTTTCTTTCTGCGGGGGAAAAATAGGATGGGGGCAAAATTGCGTTCCCACCGTAGCGGAAACTGGGGGGAAAAGGGGGGTCAACGGGTTTTCTATCCCGTAGTGGTAGGATAGCATTCCCGCCAGAAGGAAAGGCGACAGACCCGCCTTAGTGTGTTGCATTACCTTTTTCCTTTTCAAGGTTCCTTTAAGAATTTAATTATTAATTTAATTAAATTTAAGGTCCTTTCTCACCAATTCAATATTATAAAATTGGGCCCTTAACCCTAAGTGTGCCCCTTTTTATTTCATTTTAATTAATCTTAATAAAGTCCTAATTTTGATCTTCAAAGCACATTTTCTCACATCTAAACACCTTGGATTGATCCACTCAACTGGATTTTACTTTTTAATCACAATATTTTGCATCCTTAGAATTCTAGAAAAAAGTTGGTCAGATCAGTATGACTACCATACCGATCCTGATTTTTTCTCCCCGAATTTTGGGATCTTAATTTGGTGATATTATAATGTTCAAATCCCACTTTGTATGAAATTTGGTCAATTCTAGGTCAGCCTATGATCAAAATTAAAGTTAGGCTTTCATATATATAACCTTTTCTTTCTTCATTTGAAGGATCCATTTTCTCTAGAAATAGAAGGATGTCTCTTATGAAGTGAAAGTAGAGGTTTTTATGTGGAGTCTACAATCAGAAAATTCATCATTCACCAAGTCTTCATCAACCTTTTTATGATTAACAGAAGATTAGGAGATATTGAGGAATAATAAGGAGATCACTGACTGTTGATTGGCTTATGGCTCTCCCTTAGGCTTTGGTACGATTTCATGTTATTTTCACATCTCTGTGAGTTTTATATCATTCATTTTCAAATTTACATTATTGCTTTAGATCTACATTGCATTTTTTATTTGAAGTATTTACATTACATTCATTTAGGGTTTTTACTCCTATAGCATCCTAAAATTGTACCCTTTGCAATTTAGGCCACATTTGCGACTCTCACTTTAGTATTCGCATCCTCATGCTTGATCAGGACCTATTTATGCCTCTACCATGCAATAATTACCATATTTTCATATTTCACCTTGCTGGGACCCTTAACCCCGAGAAAAATATGAGGTAGGACCAGGGCGTGGCGCCTTTGTCCTCACTCGGACCATGGCACAATGCCATGGTCCTCCCTAATTGGGCCCTAATTTAAACCCTTTGCCCTATCCAAATTTCAAGCGGGAAACCTTGCTTCATGTCATCTTACATCAAAAAATTAATATGTTTGACGATGGGCAAGTATATAAGGGGGCTTTCCCCTTATTTTTTCATGACAAGAGAGATATTGGGAGCACTATAATCAAGAAATCAAGCATTCAAGCATTTCAGTATTCATCATCAAGCATTTCTAGAGCTCTTCAAGGCTGCATATTCTTGATCTATCTATTGTAGAGCAATTTTACTTCATTCCTATGCAAGAATGTGTGTGTGATTAGGGTTTTGTAATGTTCATGCCATTTCATACAACATATGTGATTACATTCAAGAAGCAAAGCATCATTATCAGTCATTGCAGTTCTAAGGTATATCTTTCTACTATTTATTTCAGTATTTGCATAATTTCATTCAAGGTTGATTCCTCAACAGGGGTTTGACTTGGGTAAACCCCTATTCCCAACCTATTTCCCCTTCTTTTTGTGTGTAGGAAATAGGTACAAAGTTGTACTCTTCAGAATAAGCTTTATTCATAGAGACAAATCAACCCTTTTCAGCATGAGAAAAGTAAGGAGGACCATGGCGACGGGTGCCACACTCCCAACATTTTAGGAGCTGTTTTGGGGAGCAATTTCGACTTGGCTTACATTACTCAATTCCAGGTGCCAAGCTTGATCTCGCATATGTAGCTTATTGTTTACATGTTTTTACCTTCATTTTTTAGCACTTTACCTAATTTCAATATTTCAATTTACAAAAGAGGAAATCAAAATTAATTCAATCCATTTAGTATTCAGTCCTTATCTGATTTGTGACTAAATCTAGTGGATTCCCTTCCCTCTTTTGAATGTAATGATCCTAAGTAAAAATATTTAGTGGTTTCTCCCTTCTATTTTGCAAACCCTAAATCATTTTTTCACCATTACAACTCCAAACATAGGGTAGAACTCTAGTTTTGCACTTTAGCTCATAGGAATCTTACAAACACATGAGATTCTAGGGCATAAACACTTCTCAATACTTTATTGGCTATTTGTGGAGGTGGAAATCACCAAAATAAGGGTTTTGACTAAGGAAAAACACTATATAGCCACCTATACACCATTTTTCAAATAATAGACCGTGTGGGTATAAGTTTCCATCAAAGCTACAAATTTACAGGAAGTTTCAATTAATAGGCATAGATCTAGATCCATAATTTGGACCTAGACCTCAAGGATTAAAGTGCCTAGCGCCTTGGTCCTCCTCAATCAGTTGCAGGTTTTGGCAGTTTAGGCCCAAAGCACTTCAATTTCTAGATTTCCAATTTTTGGCTTAGTTTAGTGATAGGGACCAGAGCACCCAACACCCCAGTCTGGCTCAATCAAGCTCAAATTTCAGTATCAGGTGCACACCAGAATTCTCCTCTCATATTTTTACTCTATATTTCAGTTTCGTTTCTGTATCAGTCTGTTAGTGCAACTATCTGTTGGAATTACAGTAAGAGAGATTGTTGGCATTTCAATATCAGGAGATTGTTGATATTCATGAAGGATATTGAGAAGGTTGTTGATATTCATGAAGGATATTGAGAAGGTTGTTGAAGATTATTGATATAACTGAAGAAGGATGTTAACTATCTTTATAACATTATTTTGTCTTTGATGTCAAGAAATTGATTATCTGACTCAGTATGATGTTGCCATATCTTGAGAAGATTGATTAGAAGAGAATTAAGATGTCGGTAAAAGACACAGAAAAAATGTGATGAATAAGGGGAGAAATAAGTTATTCAATGGGCAACTATTACCAAGTTAGACAATGATGAGATCATGATGTTTAGATTGTTTTGATATCCTACATATGTTGTAGATTGTAAGGTTAATACTATACTATGTCACCGAGCAAAGAACCTAGTCGGTAAACCCTAAGGAACCTAGTCAGTAAACCCTAAGGTTATCGATATCGGTTAATGGAGGCGGAATGTCTACCGAGTAAAGTTTAGTATTTACCAAGTTGTAACCGAGTTATGACTGTGCGCATTGGATGGATAAAAGCATTATTTAATGAAGGAAAATGATTAGCTGGAGATGTATAAATGATTGGTATGCCGTACATGAAGTTTGTTAAGGATCTATGGCAAAGGAAAATTGGCAGGAAGATCTACAGTGCAGATTGAACCGCAATAACCTTGTGCAAGTTCCAAGAAAGGACTACAAGTCCTGAGGCAAGGTAAAACATTTTCAAATCGAAAGGATACATTGAACCTAGTCAAGTTTGAAGATCTGATGGCTAGGATTGATCATGGGCAATGTGATCAAGGAGATTAAGCGGTTAGCAATTGTTTATAAATAAGGAATTGTTGATAAACAATGTATGTGGGCAAGTGTATGCACAGGGATGCTACATAGTGATTACTGAGAACAAAAGCTTGAAGATCTATTTGAATAACAAAGTAGAGAGCCCAACAGAGGGACAAGATAAGCCTTACGAGTAGATTGTTTTGAGCAAATAAGAATTTGCTTTAGCATTTTAGATGTGAAGTTGCAAATAGATTTGTATTAATGTTATTTTGTAAGTGAGAGAAAATCTCTTAACCGAGTGGACTTAACAGTCTTATTTGTAAGCCCTCTAGCAAGGTAATATTCTAGTTGAGTGTTTGAAATCCTTTAACAAGGTCACTTCTAACAAAGTGAAGATCCTAACAGATCTGAGGAAAATCCCTTAACCAGGTCACATCTAGCAATGTGTTTGTAATCTTTAACATGATTTGCTTTTAACCGAGCATACTCTAGAAGAGTATATTTCTTAGTGGGTCCGAAATCCCACAGTGGTTTTTCCCTATTTGGGTTTCCACGTTAAATCTGGTGTTATGAGTGTTATGATGATTATGTGTTTATGAGTTTTCATGTTTAGCAATTTTGGTTATATTGCTAAAGTATAAGTTACCGAGGTTGAATCTATTGTTTTTATGGAAGATTAAGTTTGTATGTGTTGGGATTAATTAAAATTGAGTCAAGTTTTGAGGCCCAATTCAATTTTTTGCTTTGCATTTCCAAATGAGTCAGTTTGAATGGCCTAGTTAGCAAGGGGGTAAAATGGAGCCGATTGATTTTCAGAGGGTAAGGCTCAGGATTCATGTCCCACACCTTTCATTTGGCCTATTCAGCAATGTGCAACTTTTAGAATTCAATTTGGATAAATTTATGAGGTACCCATTTTGAGGGGTGAGCTGGAAGTGCATTTTAGGCACAAATGTAGATTTTATTGAGTAGCCTACTTTGAGCGATTATATCTTTTTACCTATTGATCGTCATGGAGAAATTCAAAATGGATTCAATTTTATGCATTAATGTGAGTCAACCTGCAAAATTTCAGGTCTTTACGAATCCATTTGCTCAGTTTTTGAAGCCAAATCCATTTGCATTTTGTGTGGTTTGACTAGTCCCTGTTTTGACAGCTAGTCGGAGCCCTGTTTCTCACAAGTGTAAAAGTTGCCTCAGTAAGCATGATGTCAGAATGTTTGTTCCAGGCTAATTTTGGTATAAATGATGAGCTACGTTTCAAATTTCAAGGCTCTACCAATCCATTTGATTGGTTTTCAAAAGAGCTCATTTTACCATCAAATTCAGTTATCCGCACTCCAGTGTCATATCAGTTAATGTAGCCATTTTGGTGAGCACGCCGTTTGCATCCTGTCAGTCTGGTGATCAAACTGAGAATTCAAAGATTTAATATGTACTTTAAGGTACCTATGTTCCGAATTTGAGGACCTACGAAGGTCGTTTGATATTTTTGAGAAAGGCGTCATGTGTTGCCTGGACATTGACTTCATCAGGTCCGCAGTGTCGACAAAGCCAGTTAGGCATTTTCGGAAATTAATATCTCTTCGCTCGGGACTCTTCTTGAGAAACCGTTTGGTAGAGTTCATCCTTGTATATCAAAGTACACGCCTGTCAAATGGCGAGGTCCAGAAAGGTGTTTTGACCACTTTGAAAATTACGTCTTCGCGATTAAATGCGAAAATTGTGGCGTAATTGCTTGAAGGTTGTAAAATGCGGATTAGTGATCCGAAAATGATGCTGATCGTTCCCAGAGGTATTTTTGAGGTCCGTGAAGCATTCCAGAGGCTAGTTGCTTGAAAACGAAATTTTTTTTAGTCGGACCCACTTTGGGGCCCGACCTGGCTTAGGCCTGTGCATTATTTTTTATGGCGAAAATGTTCCTAGTACGTGGTATCATGACACATAAATTTATGGAGATTAAAAAGATGATGCTACTTTAAATTCTTTTAGGATGTATAGAAATGTGGCCTCGGGGACTGTAAAGCTTCAAAATTTAAGTTCTTTCTGAGGTGCTTATTGATGGGCAAATTGCTGGGAAAAGATGAACGAATTACCTTTGAAAATGGGAGTTCAATGTTCACAGTGCGATCCTTTTCAAGGCTCTGTTGGAGAAGATATTCATTTTTTGTGGGAGCAAACCCATGGATTTAATACCATTGAACAAGATATAACAAGAAGGTTCATTCATGATCAAGGAAAGATAGTGTTTGAGGTTGTACAAGAATGAAATTTGAAACTTGATGCTGGTGAAATTGATTAACCAGACTACAGGCAAATCCAATCAGCCAAATAACTTCAACAACTCCTCTTTGCAATTCATGCGCCAAAGTTGTAATTGCCCATGGTTGCACTGGTGTAGACTTTAAAAAAAAAATGAAATTGGTAGATGTACTGCAAAATTTCACAACCTTCCCAGCAAGCTCCCCACGTAAAGCCTCTGGTAGCAGCTATAGCAGTAAGGAAATTCTCAGCAATTTGCATTTGGCAAGGGTAAGCTAAATACCATGATCTTTGCCAATGTTGGACGTGGTGTTTGAAAGTTGAAACATAGAAATTTCAAGCCAAATTTTGGCAGTTCCTCCTTGTCTTTTCCTGCTGGCGGTGGTGGTTGATTAAAGGCATTTAAAATTCAATAAATGCAACCTTTGCTAATTCTTTTCCCCATGTGAGGTTTAGAGGAGTTTTGTTTTTAGGGATTTCTGTTCATGAAGCTTTCAAACAGCAAGTATAAATGGTGTACGGTTCTCCCTCACATGCCCTCCCAAATCATTATCCCAGCAGTTCACATGGAGATTGGAGAAAGGTTTAATAATGCAAAATTTTAGCAGCCCTTCCTCACGTGCCTCTCCTCTGCGTGGTCTCTCAGCACTTGGAACTTTCAATGAATGCAACCAACACCAAATATGGAATGATGGATCGCCCCCCATTTAGACAGTAGATAATGCATTTCAAATAGGGAGATTCACAGTATGGTTACCAGCAACAATATCATCAAACAAACATAGCAACCACATGACTTTGCCATCCCCTCTTTGTGGTATTGAAAAGAAATTAGAAACCCCAACCATATGCAATGATGTAAGGTGCAACTATGTGGAATGGAGTTTTAGATGTTTTATAAACTTCCAAGCAATGCAAACGAATCTGGAAAACGCCATTGGTAAGTCTCAGAAACCTCCAAAATGCAGTCTCAGGCTTAATGTTTTAATCCCACATTAGCTGGGAAGTATAAGCAAATCCTTACTGTAGTAATATGTCTAAGCCATAAAGGCTTTTGACACAAGGTGCCTATGGGTGCCCAAGGTGGGCCCACGTGCAAGCACGCATCTCGAGGTGAAGGAGGAGGTGACTAAGCGATGACCAAGTGGACCCCACGCAGGCATGCTTCTCGAGTCAGACAGGCAAAATTTTGCAGAGGAAGGTCGGGTTAACAAGTGAGCAAGTTCGAGAGAGATCAACGGCTCACGCTATTTTGCGAAAGGAAGATGCACGCGAATTACACCTCGTGAAGTTGCGAAAGCCAGGTGGCGGGTACAATCAGCGGTCCAGTAGGCGGGTCTCAGTGAGGTGGTAGTGACGTGGCACACAGTTGGCTCACAGGTGGCAGTCCAGTGGCAATGACATGGCACTGAGGTGGTATACACGTGGCAGCCAAGTGACGGATGAGCAAGCGAACATGTGGCAGTGATGAGGTGTCATCCGAGGTGG
The DNA here is from genome assembly GCF_030272615.1 of Cryptomeria japonica. NCBI lineage: Eukaryota > Viridiplantae > Streptophyta > Pinopsida > Cupressales > Cupressaceae > Cryptomeria > Cryptomeria japonica. The sequence continues at coordinate 889,854,777 of NC_081414.1, read as the reverse complement.
CATCTGGTCAACCCCATTAACCAATCGAAGGCCGCCACGTGGCAAAAGCGTTAGACCAAATGGAGGCAAAAATCAAAATTAAAATCCATAAATAATATAGTTCAAACTATATTAAAATTCGAAAAATTTAAATGATGGATCCATGTTGAGGATTAATTCGCCCAGGGTCTAAATTTTGGCCAAAATATAAAGTATTATATATCACCGGAAAGCTCTTGGAGTGAGGAATCTGATTATGAGGTTAATTTTGAAAAATGTGGGATATTTTGGAAGCAGTTTCCACGGGAACAAAATTCAGTTAGAGGGGAGACACTTGGCAATTCAGTTGAAGATTTGATTTGGTTCCCTCTCCCTTTTTATGCCCCATTCTTCTCAGTTGTAAGGGTTCTAGTTTTTGAGAGATTTTCTCCAAGGGAGAAATCCGAAATTGCAGGTTCCAGTGAGGACATCTTTTCAATCAATGCAAATGACAGTGTGTTCTTCTATGTTTTCAGTGTTGTCTTTACTGTAGGTTTAGTTTCAGTTTGCAAGTTTACACATATGCAAGGCATGTGTGAGTTTCCATGAAATTGTCTTCAAAATGTACTTAGATTCATATAATTTCATATTATCAAGGATAATTTGAGTTGTCTCTTTTAGATTCCTCTAAGAGTGTAATGTTGTCTTTTGGGTATTCTTCAAGAAAGGATTTAAATCCTAAAATCCAGCATTAATGACTTTGAATGCATATTGGATATATATATAAGTATGGTTTTGTGACAGAGCAGAGGATTGTATTAATGCAAGGCATTGATACATGGAAATTTAATATTGAAAAGAACTTGCATCTGAGATTTCTCTTCCAATTTTATGCATGACTCTGTGGCCTGGATAAGGCACTAGTCTCTTGTAATATTGAAAGGTTGTCAGAACACCTTTTAAAAATCCAAAATCAGAATATCTTTTATATTTTATGCTATGTGGAAGTGTCCCTCCATCTCATGATTCAAAAATGTTGAAGTGCAATTGTGGATCTAGCCCATCTGCAATTACCTCTTAGTTTTTGAACCTTTTGAGATCCATATGCTTTTGCTTGATGCAGTCTTGTGTGTAATAGATCTGATTAAATGCATCAAAGGTATACCCGCCTAGGTTTTGCAGAGCCTGAAGAGTAGAAGGATTCATATCCTTGTCATGTTGTCCAAGCCCTGAGGTGTTTCATTGATTGAGATTGGCTATCTCATAGATAGATTTGCAGGTATACTTGGGTTATCACTTTTGGTGAAAAACAGTATGATTCACCCCCCCTCTCATCTTGTTAGCTATTGGTATCTGTACTTTACATTAAGTATCAGAACTATCAATTGGTATCAGAGCTTTGGACTCCAGAAGAAAAGTTTAAAGGTACTTGAGGCAAAGATCCGAAGATGTATAAAAGGGATGCACCGAAGCTGAACAAGTCAAGTTTCTCCACATGGCAGAAAAGGATGAAGCTGCATTTATTAGGAATTGGAGAATATGCAACATATTATCTGGAGAATGATTATATTGCACCGAGCACCAACCCTATGACCTTGGAAGAGATAAAGGCAAAGCAAGAACATATTCAAGCTATGATTGAAATAACATCAACATTGACTGACTCAGAGTTTAATGATCTAGAAGGCTATAATGATGCAAAAGCAATGTGGACTAAGCTCATATCTGTGTATGGAGGTGATGAACAAGTTCAAAGAGAAAAGGTAGATAGTCTAAGAGGACAACTTGAATCCATGAGAATGAATGAAGGTGAGAACATAACCCAATACAGTACAAGACTAAAGGAGATTGTCAATCAAATTAAAGGAGTAGGTGGAACCATTGAAGAAAAGGATATAACAAGTAAGTTGTTGAGAACCCTTCTACCAGCTTATGCTATTTGAGTCTCTGCAATCAATGAATTGAGGTCTGTACCTAACATGCCAGTTTCTTTGGATGCTACTATTGGTAAGCTACATAACAGTGGGTCTTCGATAAATAAAGTTGAATCTGCATTCATTTCTTTTCATATTAGTGAATTTGATGATTACAATGATAGAATGAGTAAGTATTCTGAAGGGAATCACAGTGGAGCAAGTGAAAGATTTCGTAAGAACATGGAAGAAGTGCACAAACTATATGAGGAAATCAAGAAGCAAGAAGAGTTTGAAGCATTATTAGCTAGAAGGTTACCGAGAGGAAAAGGTAAGTATAAAGGGAAGCTACCTTTAAAATGTTTCAATTGTGATAAGATAGGACATATGGCTTCTAACTGCCTTGACAAAGAATCTAGTGAAAAGAGAGAATACCGAGATAATAGGCAAAAAGACTACCAATACAGAGGACACTGAGACTTCAAAAGGAGAGATAGAAAGATATGTCTAGTAGCTGATGAGGAATCCAACGATGATAAATCTGATGAAACTGATACTAAGGAAGTTGTTTATCTGGTTATTAAGGATGGATCTGATGAAGAGAGGTATGAAGAAAAAGCCCTAATATCTCACATAAATAATAATTATTCTTGGATCATAGATAGTGGATGCTCACATCATATGACAGGTGATAAACACAAGTTTATTAAATTAGAAGACTATGATGGAGGCTATGTAAGATTTGGTAATGATGCACCATGTCTGGTGAAAGGTAAAGGATCTATAACACTTCTTGAAAATGCTAAATGTGATGATGTATACTGGGTTGAAGGATTGAAATACAATTTGTTGAGTGTAGCACAACTAAATAATATAGGATACAGAATAAAATTTCAGAAAGGAATTGTCAAAGTTCATGACAAGCATGGAAAGTTAGCTGCTACCGGGACACAAACAAAAGGTAATACATTTCATCTTGACTCAACTCGGAACAAGTGTCTTTATGCAAATGATAGATGATACCTGGTTATGGCATAGAAGGTTTTGTCATGTAAATTTTGATAATCTGATCAAAATAAGTAAGAAGCACCGAGTAAGAGGTCTACCGAGTCTTGAAAAACTTGAGAATGCTATGTGCTGAGGATGCCAGATGGGTAAGATGACAAGATCAAGCTTTACAAGTAAGTCCTACACTTCTAAAGGAATTTTAGATCTAGTACATACTGATCTTTGTGGTCCTATGAAAGTTCAAAGTTATTATGGTGATAAATATTTCATATTATTTGTGGATGATTACTCAAGGATGATGTTAGTCATGTTTATAAAAGAAAAATCAGAAGATTTTCAAATGTTTAAATGGTACAAGGCAAGAGTTGAAAATGAAACAAGAAGACAACTGAAATGTCTTAGATTTGATAGAGGAGGAGAGTTCACTTCTGATGAATTTAACTTATTCTGCAGTGATCATGGTATAAAGAGGCAAGTATCTGCACCGAGAACACCTCAGCAAAATGGGATAGCCGAGAGAAGAAACAAATCAATTGTGGATTGTGCCAGAACCCTGATGATAGAAAAGATGGTACCTCAAACATTTTGGAGAGAAGCAATCAACACTGTAGTTTACACCCTGAACCGAGTTCAATTGAAGAAAGGAACTATGAAGACACCATATGAGATTTGGTATGACAAGAAACCTAATGTAAGTTATTTCAAAATCTTTGGAAGTAGATGCTATGTTCACAAAGATAACAAAAATGGAAAGTTTGATCAGAAAAGTGAAGAAGGAACATTTCTTGGTTATTCTTCTAGAAGTAAAGCATTTAAATGTATGATCAAATCATCTAACAAAATAGTGGAAAGTGCAAATGTGAAAATTGATGAATTTGCAGAAAGAAATGATGAAGGAAATTCCAAAGAACCAGAAGATTATGAAGAATTTGTTTATGTTCAACCGAGAAGTCCTACTGAGAAAGCTGCTGAAGAAAATGAAGATAATGTCCAGTTACCGAGTGATGAAGAAGATCATACAGAACCTACCGAGCCTATATTAGCCAAGTATGTCAGAAGACATCATGCATCAAGTTAGATTATAGGAGATAAGGATGATCCAGTGATGAAAAGGATCAAACTGAGACAGAACACATGTCTAATATCTGAATTTGAACCGAGAACAGTGAAAGAGGCATTTAACAGTGAAGATTGGGTAAATGCTATGACAAAAGAGATTGATCAAATCAAGAAGAATGACACATGGACACTGATCCCAAGACCAAAGGACAAAATTGTAATCGGTACTAAGTGGATTTTCAGAAACAAGCTAAATGAGAAAGGTGAGGTCATTCACAACAAAGCAAGACTAGTTTGCAAAGGTTATGCTCAAGAAGAAGGAATAGATTATGGTGAGACTTTTGCACCTATGGCAAGACTTGAGGGAGTAAGAACATTGTTGGCATATGCTGCTTTCAAAAATTTCAAGGTATATCAAATGGATGTTAAATCTGCATTTTTGAATGGTATAATAGAAGAAGTTTATATTGAACAACTTGAAGGATTAATTGAAGACAAGAGTAAAGTTCAGGTATGCAAACTGAACAAAGCTTTATATGGTCTGAAACAAGCACCTAGAGCATGGTATGAAAGATTGCACTCTTATTTAATCAAGATTGGTTTTATAAGGACAAGTGAAAACAACAATATGTACATGAAGAAAGATGAGGACAATGGAATACTGATCTCAGCCATATTTGTTGATGATATTATATTTTGTGGTAATGACTCCTTATGCAAGAACTTTGGAAATGAAATGTGCAAAGAATTTGAGATGTCACTAATTGGTGAGATAAACTATTTTATAGGTTTACAGATATTGCAAATGAAAGATGAGATTTTCATTACTCAATCCAAGTACATAAAGGAAATCTTGAAGAAATTTGGAATGGGGGATTCTAAACTAGTAAGTACTCCTATGACTACTAACTGTAAATTATCAAAGAATGATGAATTTGCATCTGTTGATAAGACACTTTACCGATCTATGATTGGAAAATTGCAATATGTTGTGCATAGTAGACCGGATATAGCACATGCAGTAGGTATTGTAGCAAGATTCTCTGCAGATCCCAAGGTAACACATATGACAACAATCAAGAGAATTTTCAGATACCTGAGAGGCACTGAAGATTATGGCTTAGTATATGAAAAGAGAAATGGTTTTGATTTAAAAGTTTATACTAATGCTGATTGGGCAGGCAACGTAGATGACAGGAAAAGCACAAGTGGTGGAGCTTTCTTTTTGGGAGAAAGACTAGTAAGTTGGCTTAGCAAGAAACAATGATGTATCTCACAATCAACGACAGAAGCTGAATATGTTGTTGCAACATTGAATTGTACCAATATAGCATGGATCAAACAACTGTTGGAAGGTATAAATGAGAAAGTTACCAAGCTAGTAACTATATTCTGTGATAATACTAGTGCCATTAACATTTCAAAGAATCCAGTAATGCACTCTAAGACAAAGCATATATCTATAAAGTATCATTATCTCAGAGAAGAAGTTCAAGAGAAGAAAGTTGTGCTGGAATATATCAAAAGTTGTGCTGGAATATATCAGTTCAAAGGAGCAATTAGTAGATATCTTCACAAAGCCATTGCCAAGGGACACTTTTGAGTATCTCAGAAGCAAGTTAGGGGTCCTACCCCTATCTTCTACTCATTGACTGAGTTCGGTGAAAGCATCAATTTGATGAATCTACAGAATATTATGTGTGGATTGATACTGATTTACGCACTTTAGAAGGTTTTTCTAAAGGTGTGCAGGAAAAAGTGAATAGAGTTAAGTTACTTTGACCAAGACTAAGATGATACACAACAAGGCAAATCACTTCACAGAGGAAGAAATCATGATTTAGTTCTTTTACTTTTTGGCATTGTTATCAAAGGGGGAGAAGACTAAATGGTCGGAAGGCTAAATGGTTGACTGAACGGTAAAGCCCTGAATGATGAATAACAGATGACTAATGATAGGGGGAGAAGATTGCAAAATCAGAGAAGACTAAATGCAAGTCAACAACTCAAAAGCCTAATGAAAAAGGGAGAAGACTTCAGAAGATTTTAACAACTCAAGGATAACAGGAGAAGTCTAACAACAATCTGAATCCAAATCAACTTGAATATCTTGTTGGTATTACCATTTAATTGTTGGTTTTGCCATCAATGCCAAAGGAGGAGAATGTTGGCATTATAGTAAGAGAGATTGTTGGCATTTCAATATCAGGAGATTGTTGATATTCATGAAGGATATTGAGAAGGTTGTTGAAGATTATTGATATAACTGAAGAAGGATGTTAACTATCTTTATAACATTATTTTGTCTTTAATGTCAAGAAATTGATATGTGACTCAGTATGATGTTGCCATATCTTAAGATGATTGATTAGAAGAGAATTAAGATGTCGGTAAAAGACACAGAAAGAATGTGATGAATAAGGGGAGAAATAAGTTATTCAATGGGCAACTATTACCGAGTTAGACAATGATGAGATCATGATGTTTAGATTGTTTTGATATCCTACATATGTTTTTGATTGTAAGGTTAATACTATACTATGTCACCGAGCAAAGAACCTAGTCGGTAAACCCTAAGGAACCTAGTCGATAAACCCTAAGGTTATCGATATCGGTTAATGAAGGCGGAATGTCTACCGAGTAAAGTTTAGTATTTACTGAGTTGTAACCGAGTTATGACTGTGCACATTGGATGGATAAAAGCATTATTTAATGAAGGATAATGATTAGCTGGAGATGTATAAATGATTGGTATGCCGTACATGAAGTTTGTTAAGGATCTATGGCAAAGGAAAATCAACAGGAAGATCTACAGCGCAGATTGAACCACAATAACCTTGTGCAAGTTCCAAGAAAGGACTGCAAGTCTCGAGGCAAGGTAAAACATTTTCAGATCGAAAGGATACATTGAACCTAGTCAAGTTTGAAGATCTGATGGCTAAGATTGATCATGGGAAATGTGATCAAGGAGATTAAGTGATTAGCAATTGTTTATAAATAAGGAATTGCTGATAAACAATGTATGCGGGCAAGTGTATGCACAGGGATGCTACATAGTGATTACTGAGCATGAAAGCTTGAAGATCTATTTGAATAACAAAGTAGAGAGCCCAACAGAGGGACAAGATAAGTCTTATGACTAGATTGTTTTGAGAAAATAAGAATCTGCTTTAGCATTTTAGATGTGAAGTTGCAGATAGATTTGTATTACTATTATTTTGTAAGTGACAGAAAATATCTTAATCGAGTGGACTTAACAGTCTTATTTGTAAACCCTCTAGCAAGGTAACATTCTAGTTGAGTGTTTGAAATCCTTTAACAAGGTCACTTCTAACAAAGTGAAGATCCTAACAGATCTGAGGGAAATCCCTTAATCGGGTCACATCTAGCAATATGTTTGTAATCTTTGACATGATTTGCTTTTAACCGAGCATACTCTAGAAGAGTATATTTCTTAGTGGGTCCGAAATCCCACAGTGGTTTTTCCCTATTTGGGTTTCCACGTTAAATCTGGTGTTATGAGTGTTATGATGATTATGTGTTTATGAGTTTGCATGTTTAGCAGTTTTGGTTATATTGCTGAAGTATAAGTTACCGAGGTTGAATCTATTGTTTTTATGGAAGATTAAGTTTGTATGATTCACCCCCCCCTCTCATCTTGTTAGCTATTGTCATCTGTACTTTACATTAAGTATCAGAACTATCATTATCTTAGTTGTTTTCATACATTTCATTAGGTTAGTTTGTTATCACTTTACATTTGACTCATATCCCTTTCATATAAACAAAGGAATATAAATCCTAAAATTATTCTTGATGCTCTTTCATAAGAGGAAGTCAAAGTGAATCACTTCCTTAGGATCTTTTGTATTCCAAAGTGTGAATGAGAGTGGGATTAGGTCCTAATCTACCCGATTCCTTTTTTATCCAACATAATCATAATGCTAAGGTTCTTGGATTTGAAGAAGGAGACATGAAAATAAAGCTAAAATTAAAATTTGGGTCAACATGGAAGAAGGCCTAAATGCCCCCAACACTTTGCATCATTTCCAAATGTCAAAAAGAAAGATACAACAAAGAGAAGAAAGAGATTAACAAATAGAAGAAGTTGTACAACATAAAATCTCCTATTTGTGAGCACCTACAGAGTAGCTTAGGTCCTCTAGTAGGGCACAACATATAAAGATAATCAACCTCCCATTTCCAAGCACCAATGGAGTAACTCGGGTCCTCTAGGAGGGAACAAACATGTAAAATAAGTATGGGGGAGCATTCAAAGGAATAGGAATAAATGCAATAGGAACAAATTTCGAAAGCGCATCTTCAGTGTGCAAGGCAACACCATGTTCCCAAGACATTGCCCATCGATGATGCTTATGATGATTATGAAGAAGATGGGGACTAGGGGTTGAATCCTGGGAAGGGTTAGGAGAATCATGATCAATGAGAAAATCCTTTGAGACCATGTTTGACATAGGAGAAGGCCCCACCATTGGAGCATGAAGTGCTCCTGATATAAGCACTACATTCACAATGACGAGAACCCTTCCTCGGTTTTCTCGAGGAACAACTAAAGGAATAGGGGGCGCCCTTAGAGGCTATGAAGTAGGTATTGGAATCAAGGAACATTGAGAGGGGGGGTGAATCAATGTTCTGCAATTTTTAATCTTCTTAAACTATCCTTAATCCACTTATTACAAATGAACAAGAGAGACAAGCATAAGCAAAACACACACAAATTTTTTGACGTGAAAAACTTGGTCAAGGGAAAAACCACGGTGGGAATCCTACCCACAGTAAGATGATACTCTATTAGAAGTATGTGAAAAGTTTACATAGGAATACACATGCATTCAGGCACATTGCCTAGAGCTCATTGCTCAAATACAATAAGGGCTACAACCTCATAAGGCTCACTACCTTACAAAAGAGTTACAAAGGTGTTGGTTCCAAAAAATGGGTTTACACTGCAACAAGATAGAAACCAACCCGATTCTTCAAATATCTATGGAGAAGCCAACTCCAACTATTAAAATCCTCAATAAACTTGGACCAATTGATAAGGATTTTGCAAATCCTTTGACGCTTTGGGCTCTGTACAACCTGAGAGGGTAATCCCTTTAGTGAATTTTATGATCTATACACCATACTCAAAGATTCACCAAAACAAAGCAGATGATCTCATATGCAGGCTCAACAACAGGGAGAATGCTCAAGGATGGAAAGTCCTTCAGTGATCCTCAACCCTATTGGAACACGAGATGGGTAGGATAGACAATAACAGACATGAAATGAAATTTTTTATGATATTAAACAAATTATAGCAAATTGTCAGTGAATTTAAAAACAAAACTGATATTTAAAATCAGTTACAAGTTGTGATCAGTGCCTTACTCCATTGGGCACCTGAGATTATAAGATGTAAAATGAAAACATGACATAATTTTATTTTGATAGTATAAGATCTAAGATAATATTACCTTACAATATCTCTCATCGGCAAACCAACCTAAACTACTTATCTAAATCCCTGCATAAGCCCTATCACTCTATGATTCCACTCAAGAATTTAATCGACCCCTTAGATCGAAGCATGAAATGAAAAATTACATACATCATAACAATGCAACAAATGAAAAAACCCTTGATTCTATTCATTTGAAAGATGACAAAATTATACATTGGAGAGAAATACATCAAAATTTTATTTTCATTGAATAAAAATACTACTTCTATTACAAAATAAAATTTACATATAATTCCTTCAAGAACCTGCACAAAGCTTGACACTAAGTGCTTTTCATTTTGCTCTGTAAATGACTTTACAACTTGCTCCCTTCACCTAGACTCACTACTGGAACCAGAAAAGGAACCCCAAGGAACCAGAATTCGGAAACCTCAAGATACCACCCCCAAAAAGGAACCCTTCTCATTGCCTTGATTTCCCTTTTTATAGAATAAAAGGGAGCAACAAGCTTTAGGACAAGAGACACATGTCAACAATAGATTTACTCTCAGCAATTAGGCCTAAAAAGCCATATGCGATTCTATTACAAAAATATTCTTTATCCATGTGCTGACACCCGTGAATTAAAATTTTCAACTGAAAATTGGTAGAAGAAAAACTACTTGAGCCATACAATTATCACCCTAATGTCTTTGGATGAAATGTGAGATGTTACGTTATGCTCAACAAAGCGTTTCCCTTCTCGAAAGGGATACAGGGTCTTGGCAAGAAGAAAAGTTGCCTCTAAACTAGAGGAGGAGCTTCAACCTTCATGCCCAAGATCAGAGAAAGTGGAAGGAGGAGCCTAAGGGGAAACATAATATGTTGGGGAGGGGTCGTAGCTTCCATGCAGTCATAGAGATGACTGGCTACTATTCCCCACCCAAACAAATCCTTCTTTCATTCCTCTGTAGTCTCCTTCTTCGAACCCCCTTCCATCCAGTGACAGAGTAGAAGCAAAGGATGTGCCATGCATGGACTTTCTTTACAAAAAAAGGCTTTCACGCCCCCTCTGGAAATCCTTCTCACTTTCACAACCCCTTTGACAATAAACAAATTCACATAGGATAAAAAACACCCATCCGGTATCATAGAGCACATAGCAACTCCATGTACGATCTTGCTCAAACATCATCTTCCTTCCTGAGCAAAGAACCGCTCTCAGAAAATAAAAAATCCTTTTCTCTTCTACCAATTAAGTCACCACTCCATTGTATTTATAATAAAAAACACTTCATCTGGTGATGCTCATTCATGTGAAAAAATCATTATTTTGGTGCTTTCAACTCACCCTACTAGCTATGGACTCTAGAAATTATGCCTATCAAATCCACTACATCCTGCTAAGGTTCATCTTATGTGAATGATTTTGTTCTGATTTTATTCTTCCTTGATTGTACAAATTCTTCTTCAGAACCCTCGACAACAAGCAACCTCTGATTTTTCAGAGAAATCTGTGATCTCCCATCTCTAACTCAGAAGCTATCCAATCCTTTTATGCCTCTGAAACCGTCGTCCTTGCTTGTCTAATCAACCTTGACTCAGTAGAAACCTTCAAACAAGTCCCTCAGAAATGAGTCAGCCTCCAAGTGTCCTGACTTGTCACCATCCTGTTCCATGTCGACAAGCCTACATTCTGTTTATTCTAACTTTCTCATGCGGGTAACAAATAATATCTTTGATTATCAGTTTGAAACTCTATCATAGATCCTGTCTAGCCTGGTGAATCAAACGATCACTAATGGTCAATCTTGCATTGACCTTCCATATGTTAGTTAGATGAGAGGGGGAGTGAATCAAATAACCTCAATAATAATTACTCTAATCAAATTCAACCTCGGTAGCATTTACTTGATATACAACTTATGACTGTAAATCATTCAAACTTATAAATAGATAAACATGAAACATTAAATCACATTTGACACTAGATTTAACGTGGAAACCCTAATAGGGAAAAACTACTGTGGGATTTCGGACCCACAAGAAAATATACTCTTCTAGAGTATGCTCGATTAAAAGCAAATCCTGTTAAAGATTACATACACATTGCTAGATGTGACCCGGTTAAGGGATTTCCCTCAGATCTGTTAGAATCTTCACTTTCTTAGAAGTGACCTTGTCTAAGGATTTCAAACCCTCATTCAAAATGTTACCTTCCAAGAGGATTTACAAATAAGACTGTTAAGTCCACTCGGTTAAGAGATTTCCTGTCACTTACAAAAATAAATAACAGTAATAAAATATATCTGCAACTTCACATCTAAAATGTTAAAGCAGATTCTATGTGCTCAATGTGCTCAAGATAATCTTGTCATAAGACTTATCTTTCTCCTTTCTAGGCTTCTCAATCTGTTCTTCAATCAAATCTTCAATCTTCTGTACTCGGTAATCACCTCTGTAGCATCACTATGCTTCAGTTTGCCTACATACTTTGTTCAACAACATTACTTTACTTATAAGCAATTCCCAACCACTTAATCTCCTTAATCACATTTCCCATGATTAATCTTAGCCATCAGATCTTCAAACTTGACTAGGTTCATTGTATCCTTCAATTTGAAAAATGTTTTATCTTGCCTTGAAACTTGTATACCTTTCTTGGTACTTGTGCTTGGTTAGGACCGTTCAATCTGTGCTGTAGATCTTACTCTTGAATTTTAATTGCTATTAATCCTTAAAAAACTTCTTGCATGACATTCCTATCTTCAATAAACCTCCAGCTCATTGACATCCTTCATTTAATAATGTATACACTTATTTAATGCATTCTATTATTGCTCGGTTGATACTCGGTTAATACTTAACTTTACTTGGTAGACATTCTCTTCTCAGTGACTTTTTCTTTCATTAACCAACATCGGTAACCTTGGAGTTTACCGACTAGCTCCTTGCTCGGTAAAATAGAATAGTATCAAACCTTTACTCATTCTATTACATGAAATCTTTTCCCCTTCTTGTTCAGTCTTCGAATACATATATATAGGATATCAAAACAATCAAAACATCATAATCTCATCACTGTCTAACTCGGTAATAGTTGCCCATTGAATAACTTATTACTCCCCTTCATTTTCACATTCTTTCTGTGTCACTTACCGACATCTTTATACTCATCAAAACATACTTTTTAAGATATGGCAACATCATACTAAATCAGAAAATCAATTGCTTGACATCAATGACAAAATAATAATATTAAGACAGTAATCATCCTTTATCAATTATATCATTCATCTCCAACAATCTTCTCAATATCATCAACCATCAAACTTAATGTAATGCCAAAAATCTCCCAACTTATTGTAATGCCAACACCATCGTGGCTTGTGGACCCATCAAATATATGACATAGCAATTCTATGTCATCTCCTAGCCTAACACTGTCAACAGCCCCACCGTCGGTCTTCTTGGTCAGCCCAGGACACGTGGCATTCTCATGATGCTGCAGTCCATAAAATTCTTGGATCTTCCTTCACGGGGTTAGGAGGGCCTTCAGACCCGTTCACACTTTACTTGCAGGCCGTGGTTCGCGCCAACCTTTTTAAATTAAAAGTCGAGCACCTTTTCACCTAGATTATAACATCACCATCCATTAAAAAACATGTAAATTGATGGAACGATTAGTAGCCCAGTTTTACCTCTTGAGAACTGATAACATGAGAAATTTGAAGAGTCAAAACACCGGCTTACCCTTCTCTGCTGAGGGCACGTGGCATCATCTCATGATGTCGCGGTTCTTATCTTCCTTGCATTTTCAATTGCGGAGCTACATGAACCGTAGGATCTGCTCGAGATTTAACATAAAATTATTGACGGAATACAATGAGATTTTTAGACTTAGGAAAATTTAGATGCTAGCAAAGAAATTAAACGAGAACCACCTAGGAGAAATTTGTGTGCAACTTATAAAAAACCATAAAGGGACTAGCCAGATGCAATTAAATGGCTAGGAAAAACAAAAGGCCTCGCCAACGGTAACCGACCCTTGGCTATAAGTGAAAAAAGGTAACACCGAAATATAACAAGATTAGGGTTTTTGATGAAATTTTATCAAAATGAATAACACCCTAAAACCCTAAACCTCTAAGAGCAAGAACACAGAACAATTTTTTTAAGAAAGATCAGAAAATTGTCAAGGCATGAAAATTTCTTGGATTGTCATTTTTAGGACTATCAAAAGGTAACATGCTTGAATATTAACTAAGAAACAACATCTATAAATGCCTGGGATAGTTCCAGTTTAAGCACAAAATACAACAGTCTCACTGCTCTGAGACTCACTACCTTGTTTTGCTTCAATTTAGAGCAAAAATCTTTCAATGGCGCATGTTAAACTCTGCACAATCACACATACACACAACTCGCATACTTTTTGATATATAAAATGAACTTACCAAACTCTTATATATATCTACAACATGAATTAAGATTAATTCCACGTCGGTGCAAAAACTGCATAACACGCAACATGAAATATGTTGCCCAAGTTGGCTCAAACCGATCCAAAATAACTGAGTGGACCAAAAAAAAATATCCACATGCTTCCCACATGATGGATCATTGACCTCAAACACATAAACACTCACCAAAATTGATCCTCAAGATCTGCACATATAATATTCATAGGCTACTGCTGATGAACACTGTTCTTGCCAAAAACATGATTACCGGATCTTCTAACTTGCACAAAAACTCCGGAGGCCACAAACCTGGAATAAGGTAAATTGAATAGCCATAATACATCTGCCAGATCTATAAAGCAAAATAATCAACCAAAATAAAGTTATACCCAAAGTATTCTCACTCTATCAACCACTGTGTTCCACTTTCCAGACTTAAGCAAAATTAGACTTTAGACTTCCGGTAGGATGAATCCATATAGTCCGGATGAAATCTATGAGCTAGGTTGCCATCAATGATAACTCCCAAATATTTATCTCTACCAGTATGGTGTCTCTTGCCAACAATCTCCCCCTTTGGCATTGATGGCAACACTTAGTGAAAAATGACTAAGTGTCAGATCAATACCAGAATACTGTACACTCTACAACCAAAAATCTGACTTCCGAATTCCAAAAGAAACATGACTCCCCCTGAGATCAATATTTTTCATAGCTCTAGTCTCCCTCTTTGACATCAATGGCAAAGACAGGTATCCACATGTCAAAATTTCCACAAAGCTCTATATACAAAGATACAACTAACAAAATTTTGAGGATATCACCAAAAATAGTCTTTAATGACTACAAGTAGTCATCCCATCCCTTCTTCTGAATATCCAAAATAGATATGAGGGCACTAAATAGATATGTTTGTATCTCTGTTACCCTAAGATCTAAAGGTGCACTCTTATTTAATGCCTTTTGGACATCTAACGTATTACTAATGAGGGTGTCTAATTAGGGAGTGATTAGATTCCTTATCTCTCCTACTCTTTCAATAATTCTATCCTTCTCCTGACGTAGACACTTGATTATATCAAGAAGAGATAGCACCTGATTTTCTTCGTTGCTTGCAAAAATGGTCTGAGGATCATAGGACTTAGATAGTCTGGCCAACTGACCTTCATACTCTTTAATCTTCTTGTCAACCTCAATAGCAAACTTAGGCAATAAGATGCATGATTTGTAGATTTTTCCTCCTTCTGCCAATGCTTCTTGAAGGCCTTTGACACTGGTTAACAAACTAGCTCTATCTCCTTCAATCATTCTCATAACTGTCCTCAATCTCTTAGCATTAAAATGACTTTGAACTTTTACTTCAACAACTTTCTCCAAGGATTCAAAATGAGAATCAATTGATTCAAGCAAACTCTTTAGCTTCCTAGAGGGAGTGTTAGATGAGTCCTGTTTAAAAGATGACAAAATTATCTCAAGAACACTCGTTGCCAATGTTATCACCTCACCGTCCTCTGTGTGAGATTTCAATAAATCTTCACTTGCTTTGGCTTGAGCAAGTGCAACTAGTTTGAGTGATTGGACATGGAATAGAGAGTCAAGATTGATGGGGCCTTGGGCGAAGTTTGTGTTGCTCATGATTTGCTTCCCCTTCACTAATTTCTCAGTGTCTCTTGCCACCAAAATCTATTCAACTCTTCTTTATATTTTCTTTACTTCCTTCTCCAATTTAATAGTCACCACTGGAGGGTTCTGAGTTCCCTCACCTACATCGACTTCTTTAACCGAAGGGTTGTTTGTATCAACTAGAGGGTTGTCACTCATTTCCTTACCCTCATCATCTCTTCCTACATTTCCTCCACCTTTGTCAGCTGGATCTTCAGTTCTAACTCCTTCCTGCACAACAGTCTAAACATCCAGAATAGAAGTGTCATCCCTTCTCTGCTCAGCTTCCAGATTAGGATCATTTGGATGATTGACTTCATATTGATTATCTAACAAATTTTTTGCCAAAATCTTTTTTGTTTCCTTTGCAACTTCATCAATTTTTCCAAACATGATTTTGTTAACTCTATGTTTTCTTCTGAACTCACTCTTTTTTGACTGTAATAATCTATCTATCTCCTCTTTAGTGAGAACTAAACATAAGTTGACCAATACATAATCTTTCAGTTTCTCATCTTCCTTACTTGTTGTTAGCCTTCTAGCATCCAAAATTCCATACATACTCTTTGGAATTATAGATGATAACTCTATCAAGGCTTTACTGTATACATTCATATATTCAACTACATCTTCTTCTAATGACCTTCTTCCCATTTTCATCAAATTTTTTTATACCACTTAGATAGTGGTTTCAAATTTCCATGTTTAACAACTGAATTGATAATCTTTTCTAATATATAAGAGGCATAATAGTGTAATTACCTTGAAGTTTTCCCGACTTCAATGCCTCATCAAGCTCAGATTTAGGCTTATTGCTGGGGTTTGATCTATTGGATGGTTTCTCTTTTGAGATCATAGTGTCCTTAGAAACTTGGGCTTTGACCACCTTGACTTGTTCATCTGACTCTGTTTCCTCTTCATCTTTTAGAGTGAATGTTCTAACTTGTCCTCTCTTCCCTTTTCCCTTACCGGATGGTTTGGCCTGAGGCTTAGGTGAGCTTGTAGGTTTCTGAGCACCAGAGGAGGGTGTAAAGCTCTTAGACTACTTTGGCTTAGGGATAGGAGCTTCCAGTTTGGCCTTCTTTGATTTGATCATATATTCTTCTTTCAAGATGTTATTTTCACGGGCTCTCCAGACTACTTCCTTGGATATCCCCATATTCTTTGCTAGCTGCTCCACCTCCTTCCTCACTTTCCTCTGAATCTAAGGTTTCTTGAACTAACTATGCATACTCAAGCTCTTCTCCTTGTATGTACCAAACCTCTCCTTAGATTTATCCACCAGTTTTCTTAATAACATGTCCCTCGACCTCATACCCCATGGGCATGATCCATGATGTCCTCAGCTCCATGACTTCCATAAGGCATTGGTTGGTTTCAACCATGAAACATATAGAGTCTTCATATTTTTCCACAATCTCCTTAGGAATCCTTTCTCTTCTCTGCATCATACTTTGGAAAGTCTTAAAGTATCCCCAAACAATGGCCTTTTATGTTTGTGTATCCCCTAGACCCTAAATTGTTTCTTTTATCTGCACAGCCACCAACCTGTCATAGGCCCACTAAACTTTGCCTACTCTCGGAATCTCATTCATGAAAAAGAAGTAGAGATAGATAATCAAAGTTGCAAATTTGAATACATGCTTTTTATCTTGTGTGATTTTATTCAGATTGCTCATAATATCACTTTGAAGCACCTCACATAGATCATACATTTTATCTTCTTTCAGAATTTGATAAGCATCGTAGATAGCCATATCATATATTGAATTGTCCCTTCTGGACTGATAGACTTGGTATCCCATCACCATTGATGCAAATCTGACATCATATTCAATTATATCACTGATTTCCATTGATCTCTTATCAAATTGTGAATTGGTTGCTTCCGTCATTGTTTGGTTCTTCACATTTCTTAGGATAGACACCTCACTAGTTGCATTCAAACTTGTCACGACCTTGATTGCTAACATGGTAATTTTATGCGGCTTATCAAGTCACATGAATTCGTCATGTACCTTTCTAAAGACATATCTAACCCATTCGAGTTCGCCAAAATCGGGGAAATTGACAAACTGCAAGAAGCCCTTCTCCTCAAGAGGTTTGAATTCTGGTTTCAAGATTCCCATGTTATCAATCATGTGCTCTAAGTAAAGTTTAAACAATTGTGCCCTCCCAAGTTCCTCAATATTACAATGCACATAAGCCCTAATATCTTCCACATGTAAAACTCCACAAGGGACTAATGAAAATACCCCTTTCAGATCATCTTCCATTGACTTGCAGGGGTGCTTCTTGAATTTTAGCCTTTTTCTCTCAATTACATCTACAACTAGTGGAGTCGCAACACTAGACGATGCTATATTGAAAATTTAGGTTTAAACTAAAAAATGGTTCTAACTTAGGGAAATACCTCTTAATCTTCAACTAGATGCAAGATCTCTTCAGCAAATCTCTCTTTCACTCTGAAATCTCTACAAAATATTCTTCACCACACTCTTCATCTCTATTGCTTCAAATGCAAAGTGAGAAATGAAAGTTAAGTTATTTTTTATCCACCACATACCTAACCTTTAGGTACAATAAATGCTATTAACCCTAACTCTTCCAGATACCCTACATTCACAAAGTTCTCTTCTACGGACCTTTAGTTTGTCTCAAGTCTTATGGCAATGCATCAGTGACCATCATGCACATCTTTTCAACCTACTGAAAATAGGTATAGATACTCAACAGGGGGTTCGTAAGAATTTCATGAAAAACTTTGCCTAAGGCTGGATGCTTTAGCTAAGTTACCGGATGATGTTCCAACACCGGAATCAGGTACAGACCCACTTCCAGTATCATTATCGCTCTTCTTCACCCAAGTCTTCTTCATATGCTCTCTGATCTCTTCAATTTTTACTTTTCCCTTCTCATTTGGCTTCACATTCTTGTTTTTGTCTTCTAGATCTCTCCTGTTAACATTTTTGCTTCTCCAATACTTAGCAATGTGACCGGATTTGTTGCAAGCATAGAAAACAACATTGTTCCTTTGATTTATCCTTGATCTATTTTTTAATTAGCAATATGTCCAAACATACCACATGCATAACATATGACATTTCTTCTATTCTGAAAGTTGTTTATCATACTTCTACATACATTTGCCTTATGACCATACTTATTGCATTTGAAACACTAACCGGTAAAAGAAGGACCATTATTGTTCATCTTATTTCTACATTGGCTATCCATATGACCAAATTTATTGCAAACAAAATAGTTACCATTGAATTTTTGAGCATTAGGTTTCCTTACCAAAGGCTTTCTTGAATTGTTCTTCTGCTGTGTCGATTTGGAGCTTTCAACTTTCTCATATCCGAGACCTTGAGTATCATTTGGAGTCTTTTGACAAGCAAGCATCTCATAAATCTTAGTTGAGCTGACTCAAAACTTATCTTTGTATTCATTTGCAACTTCAAGATCAACCATAAGAACTAGGATCTACTTTCCAATATATTCTTCATGATCTCTAGGATCTTGTAGATCACTTATCAACTGTCCATTCTCATTATCAAGTTTGCAACATTCTTTAGATTTGTCTTTCAGTGTCTGAGCAAGATTTTCCTCATTCTTCTTCCTTTCTTCGATCTCCTTTGTCAATCTCATCACAATGGCTTCCATCTCATTCTTCTGGACTATATTAGCTCTAGCAAGTTTCTCACATTCTTCTGCCTTCTCTTTCAGGGCTTCTTCATCAATGCTTTGATCTTCTTTTTCCTTCAGCTTGTCAACAAGTTCCTTTCTTTTATCCCTTGATTTGTTCAACTTATCTTTCAATGTATTCCTTGACATCCTTGATATTTTCTTTTACTTGTCAGATCTCAACTTGTGCATGATCAAGATCTTCAAGAGAAACAACCAGATACTTTCTAAGACTACCAGAATCCATGGATTTGCTTTCTTGGATCTTCCTCAAGCTGTTAGGATTCCTCTGAGGAAATAGGCTTTGATACCAATTGTTGGAATCAATGAACATTGAGAGGGGGGGGGGTGAATCAATATTTTCCAATTTTTAATCTTCTTAAACTATCCTTTAATCCATGTAATACAAATAAACAAGAGAGAGAAGCATAAACAAAACTACCACCATAACACATAGATTTTGTACATGGAAAAATCGGTCAAGGGAAAAACCAGGGTGGGAATCCTACCCACAATAAGTTGATACTCTGTTAGAAGTATGTGAAAAGTTTACATAGGAATGCACATGCATTCAGGAACATTTGTTATAGCTCACTACTCAAATACAATAAGGGCTACAACCCAGAAGGATCACTGCCTTACAAAAGAGTTACAAAGGTAACATACATGAAGATGAACTAAGAAATAACATCTGCAAATGCCTGAGATAGTTCCAGTTTAAGCACGAAATAAAACTATCTCACTGCTTTGAGACTCACTGCCCTGCTCTGCTAAATTGTTGCAATCTGAAGCAAAAATCCCTCAATGATGCACGTGAAAATACACACAATTGCACATACACACAACTCACATACTTTTTGATATATAAAATAAACTTACCAAATTCTTATATATATCCTCAACATGAATTAAGATTAATTCCATGTCGGCCCAAAAAACTGCATTACACGCAACATGAAACATGTTTCCCAAGTAAGCTCAAACCAATAAAAAACAACTGAGTGGACCAAAATTAAATATCCACATGCTTCCCACATGATGTCTCATTGACCTCAAACACATAAACACTCACCAAAATTGATCCGCAAGATCCACACATAGAATCTTCACATGCTACTACTAATGAACACTATTCTTGCCAAAAACATGATTACAAGATCTTCTAACTTGCACAAAATTTAATGCCAGAGGCCACAAGCCTGGAATAAGGTAAATTGTATAACCACAATATATCTCCTAGATCCGCAAATCAAAATACTCAACCAAAGTAAAGTTATACCCAAAGTATTTGTTGGCATTGTGTTGTCATTGATGTCAACTGGTATAGCATAAAGCAAGACAACTGGTATGGGAGAATAGTTGATATGTAGTTAGTGTTATCAACCGGTAGTGTGGACAGTGAAGCCAATAGGTAAGCATGCTGGAGTAACAAGTTTACATGTCAATATTGGCAAGAAGGAACCAATTAGTGAGTATGCATGCTGATGCTGAATAAGCATTATAGAGAAGTGGCCGATGAGTGATGAGAACCAAAAAGCGTGTGACTGGTAGAGCTTGTTGCAATATGAGCTAATGAAGGGTCAGCAGTGCAACCGATATGCTAGTGTGAGACCATCTAGCAGGACTCCCACCGGATGAAATGAAGGTTGACATAAAGTGTGCTGCTTCAGTGAGCAAAAATGACATATGGAAAAGGTACTGGGACATATGTCAAGTTGGAGATGTATCCTCTCCTTAGTGAAGTCACATCATTACTAGTAGGTGACATAGATCTTCCTCCACCGGTGTGTAGCAGTGAAGTACAATTGTCTATTCTTCCCACCAGTAAGTGGTAATACCTTTCTTATCCCACAACATACATGGCATACTTCATGACACTCCAGGATAAGATAGTTAGAGTAAGCGAAGGCAGGTGATTGGATGCATAGACCAGATGACCAAATTGGAAGATGAGGAAGCCTCTAGAGTTTGAGATTAGGGATGTACATTGGATCAACATGTGAAGACATGATCTGCTCTCGGGAAAGAGAAGGAGTTGTGATGATGTGTTTGTCACCTTGGCAAACCCATTGAGAGGAGAACCTATCAAATGAAGATAAGGCTCTGTAGTTGTACACATGGAGTGACTGGAATGCAGATGGTGAAAGAGTCATGCCACAAATGCATAACTGTTGGGGGTTGATGGCATGAAGACATCATACATATTACTGGTATGAAGGCAAAAACATGTAAATCAGTAAACAAGGTGGTTACTAGTATGCAACAAAGAGTCAAGAGGCAAAGTGGAGTGCTCATAATTAGGTGGTAAGGTACATGATGACTCACCATGGATATCTACTACTGGTCAGCAAGGTGATGACCGGTAAATGTGATGCACCAACTGTGCAGGAGACTGTATGGCAAGATGGTTAACCGGTAAGGTGAGGTGTACTGGTAGGGTTAGATGACTAGTACGTGTGCATCCGTTAAGTGTTTGGTCAGTGATCCTTTCTAGACCAACACAGAGGTCTAAGCTGATGAATACCGACAAAGATGCCACATGGAGTTGAAGTGGAAAGCATGCAGAGGTTAGTGAAGTGTCGTGTCAGAGAAGTTGTTGACTTTGGTTGACATTTAATGTTGACTGTGACAATCATAGGGAATTGAAGAAGAGTGTGACTCAAGGAAAATCAAAGGACGCCCCCTGGTGAGTTGATCAAAGCAGGAGATTTGATCAACTTATCATCTTGGAAAAGATAACTGTGATACCATTTAATGTGTTGGATAGAAGCGGGTCAGTGCTCTATCTACTGTATTTGCTAAACATAGCAAATATGCATTGGAAGCCAAAAGATTGGTAGTGATGGATGACTTGTTGCAAGTCCATAATATCAGAGAAGAGATTTGATTAGAGCTGGTACGCCAAACTAGTCAGTGTGCAAACCCTAGCACACGAAAGTTCAAACTCATGTTTTGGCAGGAAAGATTTGATATGTATACTGATCAAATATTGATGTGGTGTCATGCTGGTTGGCAGGGAAGTGTGATCTTGAGCAAAGTAGAGAAAAAACTAAGAAGAGTCAAGGAAATCAGCATTTGAAGCAGAGAGCCAACAAGTAAGGTGAAACCGGTGAGAGGGTTTAGTAGTGGCTTAATCGACAAGATCAGAGTAATCAGTAGACTGCAAAGTGACTTGCAGAGGTGGGAACTGGTGGTATTCAAGGAAGCTAGAAGGCATCCAAGTGAAGTAGCTATATGTGTGTATGGGAGAAAATATCCGGTAGGTAGAGAGCAGAGAAAGGATAAACCGGTGAGTAGAGAAACCAACAACAAGTATATGATCTGATTGTTGATCCAATAGGCAGAGGTAAAACCGATGTATTAATAGTAGCAGGTGAAGGGGAGCAGAGAGATAGAGAGAGGGATAGAAAGAAAGAGTAGGAGTCAACCAGTAAGACAGAGGAGGTGATAAACTAACAAGGTAAAGTGTATGCAGTGGTTACAAGATTCAATTGTAATCAAATTATTACTCTTGTAATTGATTATGTTCATTATAGATCACTCAGTTGGAGCTCGATGCAGGGGTTGGTGCCTTAAATATTGTAATTGAGGTTTTCTTTTGTGAGGCTGAATTGGAGCAGTAGACTCCAACAACACTTCTCACTGAGGTTTTTCCCATCTTGGGTTTTCCTCGTATATATCTGTGTGGGGGAAAAAGCGAGACTAGGTTATCATGCCCTAATCCTACCTCTTGTCACACATTACGGAATACGAAAGAGCCTAGAGGTATCACACAATTGGATACTTCTTTTTGTGAAAGAGAGAGCCACGGGCTACCTATTAGGGTTTCTATTCCTTTGTTGTAATTGAAAGGTAAGATTATGCAAGTTCAATTCCTAACCCTAAAATGCAAGTATGAGCTAACAACAAGATTGCAGAATTGAACTTAAATAATGGAAAGCTGTAAACACAAGGATAAAACAAGAATGAAAATGTGTACCTGGAGTCAAAATCTGAGTGGAAACGTTCGGGATGGGGGCGCGGGCGCCACTGTCCTGATTCTGCACTTGAAACTGCACCTGAAACTGCTGTTTTGCACTCTGGAAACTGTCTGAAATGCTGTCTGTCAGGAGGACCAGGGCGCCCAGCGCCTCTGTCCCAGGGACCAGGGTGCCCAGTGCCCCTATCCTTGTAGGACCAGGGTGCCCCATGCCCCTATCCTGGTATCTTGCTCTGCAATTTGATGTGGGGTGCTGTCTCGACCTGCTTCTTCCGGATCTGCAACCTGCGTTGTCGTCCGAGTCTCGAAACCTGCACTTATATCTGAAAAGGGTGTTTGGGAAGCTATATAGGGTTTTGCCTTAGTCAAACCCCCACTTCGGTGATTTCCACCTCCATGAATAGCCAAGTTGTATTGTAAAAGTAATGTGTGTGCAGACCTTGTGTGCGTGCAAGATCTAAAATGCAAGTAAGCAAACTAGAGCAACCTAGAAAGTAAACCCTAATTGCTTGTAAATGATAATGTAAATGCTCTAAATCAAGATGCAAAGTGATCTAAAGCATGGATAAATGATATATTGAAGCTTATGCAAAGACATGAAAACAACATGAAACCATACCCAACCCCCAAGGGAGAGGTACAAGCCAATCTTCAGTCGGTGATCTCCTATTGTTCTTCAATGTCTTCCAAGCCCTAAATGGATGAATAGATTTGATAAATGCTTGATAGAGGGATGTTGAATGTTGTTGAAGTCTTCAAAGATCTTCTCTTTCACTGCATATGAGGTTCCTGAAAACAAAAATCCGGTCCCTTCAAATGAAGAAAGAGAGCTCTTATGTATGAAACCCTAGGTCGTAATTTCATCTTTTGGCCGACCTAGAGATTGAATATCCTGCCAATTTCTTGGGGTTAAGCTTTATTTTATGATTGGATCGCGCTCCTAAAATTTTGGGAAAAATGTCCAGGACCGTGTGCACTCCGGTCGCCACGGTCCCGACAACTTTTCACCAAATTTTCAGGGCCGTCAGATATGATGATTTTAGAGAGAATCCTGAAGTTATAGGTGATTTCGAGATGTTTTGACCCCCGAAATCAAGCCCCCAAGCTCAGAATAGGGCCTAATTAGGGTTTTTGATTAAGTAGTGTATTGGAAGAATAAAATGAAAGGGGCACGCTTTAATGAAAGGGCCCGACTTTATGATGTGGAAAATGATGAAATAGAACCTTTAGACCTAATTAATTTGATTAATTAAGTGCTAAAGGGGAAATGTAATGTAAAATACAACTGCGCCAAGGCGGGTGCTAAACTAGGTGTTAAATTGTACTGCTTTAGCAAGTGTGTATAATTTATGATGTTACATTTAGCCCCCACTTTAGCGGTCATATGAGTACTACGTGCATATGCAAGCTAAAGTACAGAAAGTAAACATCATTTGAAAAAGGATATATCCATAAGTTGTCGGACGAAGCCCCCAACGGTCTCTGCAGTACACAGTTAGGAACCGCACCCTACAAAACACACGTTAGATCACAAAATCACCTAATGCTTACTAAGGAAGGTGATGAAATTTGTGAGTAGCTATATGCCCCCCCCTGTTTCGGCTTGCTTATTAGGGAGGTGAAACAGGGTAACATGTTTACTTACGACAAATTGTGTAAGAGAGTATTGATGAGGGATGTTCACTAAAAAGGCTTCATTAGAGCACTTTTTGGAACATCTTGAGAGTAGGGGAGAAAAAATATGATTCCTACGCAACAAACGGTTCGAAAATCGCATCTCCCAAACTCAAGTTATGATGAAATGAATGATAGAGGAAAATTAGGGTTTTGAAAGTAAAGGTAAAGGAATGAACGTATATACCTTAAAAGAGACATTTGCATTTGTCATTTTGTTGATTCTGAGTACTGTTCATTGCAGCAGAGCCCACATAGCCATCATCATGCCTTCATGATGATCGAAGCATCCCACGAGGATTGAGATCATGCGACAGGCCGTGATCGACGATGAGCCACTGGACGAGGTGAGTTGACTGAACGTTGACTTTTGATTTTCTGCATTTGACTTTCTATGATCGTTTGCGGGCCCTGGAACCCGACCGTGGGTCCCACACAGGGTGCCATGGTCCCTTCAGGGCACCATGGTCCCCTCAGGGCGCCATGGTCCCTGACAGGGCGCCATGGTCCCTTCAGGGCGCCATGGTCCCTGACAAGGCACCATGGCCCCAATCAGGACTTGGCGAGAGATACCAAGGTTAGCATACGATGTTCGACAGTTTTGTGTGAATGATTTTTGATGATTGGGAACTGATTATAGTTATGTTTTTGTGATGCAGGGTCTCCCGTATATGAGAGAGCACACGGCGGGACAGATTCTACGCAGTTTGCGAGATCAGATTCCCCGACTCACTCAGGCAGAGAGAGACACATTGTCGATAGTAGGTTTGTGGTCTATGATTCTTATGCCAGCCATCTGATTTCATCCCACGATGCTGATGGCATTCATGGAACGGTGGGATCCTGACACATGCACGTTCCAGCTTCCAGTAGGGGAGATGACGGTGACACTTGAGGATGTGTACCGCATTCTTCGCCTACCGATCAGAGGAGCTACCATGACATATGCGACTGATCGGTCAGTAGAGGATCATCAGAGGGAGCAGGTATATTGCATAGGGAGAGTCATGCTGAGTGAGACGAGAGGTCGTATCATGGTCAGCTGGCTCTTACATCCTACAGGAGAGGTGCCCCTCATGAGACGTCTTATGATAGCCATCATTGCACTAGCTATTTGCCCTAATGGGTGAGGTACACACATGCATGGGGGTCTCACGTGGTGCATCAGGGCTTTGGAGAGACACAGGAGAGTATATGCCTGGGGTCAGAGTATGCTTGCACATCTCTATCACGACCTCGAGGAGTATGTTTTCGGACAGGGTTGCAGCTTGATGACATGCACACTTCTGCAGGTGTGGATATTTGAGCACTTTACATGCACCAGGCCTGTCGGCTATCTGATGAGTACGGCTAGCGAGCAACCTAGGGTATTTGCTTATCCACTTACCAGTGAGTGGAGATTTGGAGATCTATTGTATTGGAGAGTGATAGTTGATAGATTGACAGCCGAGGTGACAGTGTGGAGACCATATCTGCGGATGCATAGATGGGATGGGATGGAGAGACAGTTAGCATGCCTACAGAGGAACTACCTACTAAGAGGACAATATCCACACATCATAGTCCCATTCTACTTCGACCGAGTACGGAGGCAGTTTGGGCTAGAGCAGTGTGTCCCAGCCGATGTGCCCATCTACACTCGACACTCACGAGTCCTTCTTAGACCCAGAGCAGTAGCGAGACCGACGATAGATGATATCAAGATCACAGATATAGAGGGGTCCGATCAGGATGTGGTCACTGATTATGCTGCAGACCTGGGGCACAGCACAGGTATCATTCCTGGTTTGTGAGATCATACCCAGGGCCTATCTTTCCACCAGATCACCCGACAGGCCATCCAGGTCCATGGAGGCCTGGAGACCGAGATGAGGATCAGGGATCCAGGTCAGAGGAGCCAGAGGAGGGAGAGGGTCACGAGGAGGCAGGAGGTCCTGATCCACCTATAGGAGATCAGCCTAGTGCCGAGGAGGAGGTGGATGATGATGACGAGGAGGAGGAGAGAGATGATGATGAGGAGAACGAGGATGCAGATGTTGATGAGGAGGAGGAGGATAGAGATGATGAGGAGGAGTCAGATGCAGCTCCCCACCATTCAGGGGATGATACCATAGCCTTAGATCCTCCCGTTATTCCCCAAAAGGGGGAACACGAGGCGCTACAGAGACCTGCACCTATCGCGCATAGATCGTTCGAGCGTGGGGAGCCTAGTAGTTCCCAGTCACAGATGCTACCATATCATGATCCCTACTGGCGTGAGGGAGATCCAGGTTTAGTAGGTTTATATTGATTGATTGATGTTTTGATGATATAAAATGGTACTAACACAAAATCTGTTCTACTGCTACAGCTAACGTGCAGGATTGGTGCTCCTTGATCCAGCAAGCAGTGACAGATATCTCTACGACAGCGCAGATCCCTAGTTCCTCACAGGTTGCTTATAGACCTCAAGGGAACGCGGGTCGGCATGATGATTTGTTTTCCCCATTTTGAGTACAGGTAGAGATATGGAGGGAGAGAGAGCAGGCTCTATCAGAGGACCTTCATCGAGCACAGCGTGATCTAGCAGCAGCTTAGGCCGAGGCTACCTCGTATCGTGCTATCCTTATGGATAGGGATCGTAGGAGTTCCTCTCAGAGCCATTCACGATCTATATCACGGTATACCCCCATGGGTCCACCTGCACAGCTGGATCAGGAGGGAGCATCTAGTCGTCACTCTCCAGCCACCAGCCCTAGGGATAGGAGATGATTTTATGATGTAGGGTAGGTCACATTTTGGATGTGTAGTGACCGACCTTTGTATATTGATCCACATATATATATATATATATATATATATATATATACATGCTTCTTTGTTTCAAACATGTTATCTTTAATGCCTAAACAATGTGTTTTGTGATTAAAGTTAATACATTTGGTAGATGTACATGTATGTTCTGAATTTAATTTCCATGTGATTGATTTCTCAATGCTCCATGATTAAATTGATACATATGTGACTTAATTAAAATATTTAATCAAGTACTACATTGATGATAAGGAAGAAAGTATGTATTAAGCCTACGAATCATATAACCAATGTGATTTAATTTGAATTTAAACACAACATGACATGATTCAACTTAACACATAAAAACATTGTATAATATGTCAACATAATGAAAATGTAAATCTTTTGTAATTTACATAGATGAATTCAAGACAAACCATAAAGTAAAGAAACATGCTTGTCAGGAACAAAGCAATATGGATTAAACAAAACATCATTTAATTCTATTTGCTCTAACAAAGATATGTTAACATATTATCCAATTTTGAAGAAGTGAGAAAGGAAATCGATGGATGATAAGGAATGAGGAATTAAGCATAGTATCTACGCAAGTGCATAGCGTTTATAGGGTCTTTAAGAGGTGTACCGTCTACATCTACTATTTTGTAAGCACCTGATCCATAATCTTCGATAACGATATACGGTCCAAGCCAATTAGGACTGAATTTTCCCTTTTCTTCAGGTAAGGCATTCACATTGCGCTGATTCTCATAGAGCACTAAGTCACCCACTGAGAAGGAACGTTGAATAACCTTATCATTATAGTTTCATTGTAGAGTTTTGTGATACGCTTGAATATGCTCAAGAGCATTTATACGCTGTTCATCAAGCATCTCAAGCTGTTGAAGTGTTTGTTCTCTGTAAGAGTCATCAACTACTATACCCTTGAGAGAAACTCTAAGTGATGGAATCTCTAATTCTAAAGGCATAATAGCATCAGCACCATAAACAAGATTATAAGGAGTAGTTCCTGTGGCAATTCATACACTCATTCGGTAGACCCAAAGAGCATAGATTAGCTGAGTACTCCAATCCTTACCATGCTTATTCACGATTTTGCGAAGGATTTGTTCGATTATTTTATTGGATGATTCGGCTTGACCATTTGATTGAGGATAGTATGGTGTAGAAAATCGATGTTTGATATGATATTTCTTGAGGAATTGCTTCACGTGTTTATTCTTAAATGATGTCCCATTATCAGAGATTATAGTGGAAGGTATCCCAAATCGAGAAATAATGTTTTCTAGAAGAAATCGATAAATCACTTCAGCTGTAGTGGAGCGAAGAGGAACAACTTCTACCCATTTCGTAAAGTAATCTGTTGTGGTTATAATGAAAACATGTCCTTGAGATGAAGGAGGAGAGATTTTACCGATGAGATCCAACCCCCATGCAGAGAAAGGCCAAGAAGCTACCTGAGAATGGAGTTCTTGGGCAGGAGCATGAATCAAATTATTGTGTTGTTGACATTGATGACATTTCTTAACAAATGAAAAAGAATCCTGCTGCATAGTTTGCCAATAATATCCCATACGAAGCAATCTTTGAACCAAGGAGTTGCCTCCAAAATGCCCCCCACAGGCACCTGAATGCGCCTCTTCAAGAGCAATAGGGATTTCTGATTTGTTAAGACAGCGAAGGAGAAGACCGTTATAACCCCTTCGGTAAAGAACATTAGAAAGAATGATATACCTAGCAGACAACTTGCGAACTCTAGCCCTGGTGTTCCTATTGGCGGAATCAGGAAAGGTACCATCAGTCAAGTATCTTACGATATGCGAGTACCATTCATCTGAGTCTATGAAGTCACAACATGTCACCAGGCTGGAATCATCTACAATAGCTGGAGAAGTAAGGTTGTGAATAACAAATTTAAGATCAACCATAGGGTCCTCTAAAGATACAAGAGAAGCCACACATGCCTTTGCGTCCACATGTCGATTATCTTTTCGAGGAACAGGTTCTATGGTGTAAGAATCAAATTTTTGTAACAAAGAGATAGCAAGGTCTTTATATTGTGATAACTTGTCTTGTTTCGCTTGATACAGTCCTGTTACTTGTCTTATAATCAGTTGAGAATCTCCAAAAATATGTATGTGTTTTATATTCAAAGCTAAGGCTGCCTTTATTCCTGCTATAAGAGCCTCATACTCAGCAATGTTATTGGTACATAAGAAATTGAGATAGTAAGATAAGGGAATAGACTTTTTTGTAGGAGAAATAAGAACAACACCTGCCCCCGATCCCGTACGACACTTAGAGCCATCAAAGTATAACTCCCAAGTTTCATCTTTTTCTGTACAAAGGATGAAATCGTCAGGAAAAGACTCAGGGTTAGGGAAGGAGAAAGGTGAAGGGGCCTCAACTAAGTGATCAGTCAATGCTTGCCCTTTAATTGCCCTTTGTGAAACAAATTTAAGGTCAAATTCAGTTAACATCATAACCCACTTAGCTAGGCATCCTGATAAATCAGTTTTAGAGAAAAGATGCTTCAACGGATCAAACTTTACCATGACATGGACTTCTGAATTTAAGAGATAATGTCTCAATTTCTGAGTCGCACGCACCAAGGCCAAGCATTGTCTTTCTATCGTAGAATATCGGGTCTCATAATCAAGTAAGGTATGACTTATATAATAAACTGGACACTCCTTACCATCTTTATCATGTTGTGCCAATAATGCTGCAAGAGCATGAGAGGACGCAGCCGTATAAAGAAGGAAGGGTTTAGAAGGTTCAGCCGGTCGAAGGATAGGAGGATTAGCCAGATACATTTTTAAATCTTCAAATGCTTGTTGACAATCCTCATTCCATTGAAAAGTGATATTATTTTTGAGAAGTTGAGTGAAAGGAAAAGTACGATCTGCAAGTTGAGATACAAACCTACGAATAGCTTGAATTTTTCCTTGTAAGCTTTTGAGTTGAGACACATTTCTAGGAGGTGGCATGTTGACAATAGCATCTATTTTCTTAGTATCCACCTCAATCCCACGATGCAAAACTATGAATCCTAATAGTTTTCCACTATCCACACCAAAAACACATTTTCGGGGATTCAAGCGCATGTGATATTTACGAATCCTTTCAAAGATTTGACTAAGGATCTTAATATGATCTATGCGAAGAATGGATTTGGCTAAAACATCATCAACATAGTCTTCTAGAATCTTATGCATGTAATCGTGAAAGATAAGGGTCATCGCTCGTTGATAAGTTGTACTGGCATTTTTAAGTCCAAAAGGCATCATTATCCAACAAAACGTACCCCAAGGAGTGGTGAAAGTAGTTTTGAATTGATCTTGAGGGTTAATGAAAATTTGATTGTATCCTGAAAAACCATCCATGAAGGATAATAAGGCATGTCCTGCCGTAGAATCAACTATCATGTCAATGTTTGGAAGAGGGAAATCATCTTTTCAAGAAGCCTTATTTAAATCTCGGAAATCGGTACACATTCTTATTTTATTATCTGGTTTAGCCACAGCGACAATATTTGAAATCCATGGCGAATAATCAATAGGGCGGATAAATCCAGCCTCCAATAACTTTTCAATCTCAGCCTTAACAAGCAGAGCCACCTTACGATTCATTTTCTGAATCTTTTGTTTCACGGGCTTAGCATCAGGGACTAAGACAATATTATGAGTAACAATTTTAGGATCTATACCAGGCATGTCAGAGTATGTCCAAGCAAAGATCTCGGGGAATTCATGCAATAAATCTTCATATTGTTTTTGTTCCTCTTCATCCAAACATTTTCCAATTTTAATAACTTTTTCTTCATTGCAAGGATCCATCTTAACATTAGTGGTGTCACTTATGAGAAGATTACTTTGTTGAGGGGTATCCTTTAGCTGAGGGAACTCTTTCACAATCTCATCGTTATCCGTCTCTTTTCCAAAATAGGCTTCAGTGTTCAAACAATAAGGGAGTCCCCTATTGTGATGATAACGAGGAAGAGTATCATATGCTCCTAAAAATTCAGCTAAAGCATCATCGGTAGGGAAAACATCAAAAGCACAAGCACATGAAGGATCCTCATCAATGTACTCAGGGTGTTGCATTGATAGAGAGGTAGAAATAGCATTAACACTAATACAGGGTCTTCTAGAAGCTTTAGTGCACTTACAGGGATTATAGCCAAGTCCAAAGGCATGGTTGTGAAGATTATTCTCTAGAGGAACCTTTATTCCTTGTTCGTGTGTGCCACAACCATTTCCATGATACCCATGCTTAGCAAAAATGCGAAAACCACGACCATAACGATCAGCCATTTCAGACAGAGAAGGCGGTTTTTCATAAGACAAAGAATCAAACTCTTCAGAATTAGAGGTGCAGGGAGAAGAAGTTTGAGAAGTGGCCACAAAGTTATTACTCATAGGTTCAGGTAATGTTGATTGATTTTTAGCTTCTTCCTTCTTTTCAGATTTAAGCTCTCTAGAAGGAACCTTATATTCACCTACAAAGGTAGGATTAAAATCAAGGGATCCCCAATCGTCGTCTGCGAGAACCTTCTTAGGATCAAAATCCTTCTTATGTGTAGTTTCAAGTCGAGAAGAGTCTTCTTCAGGAGCTCCAGACTCATCCAAAGAATTTTGATCATCCGAGAGTGAGGATTCACCGATAGGTATCTTGTTTAAAGAGTCACCACTAGACGAGGGCAGCTTAGAGGCACCCCCTTTAGAAGTAGATGTTTGCAAACAAGCTTGAAAATTGGTATCACCTATCAAGGTATATGTCTTATTGTTGTAGATAAACTTAACTTGTCTATGCAATGTAGAGGGGACAACTTGCATACTGTGAATCCAAGGTCTCCCTAATAGCAAATTGTATGTTAGATTTCCCGACATAACATGGATAGGAGTAGGCAAAGTAACAGGCCCCACTGTGATGGGTAAGGTGATAGTACCTAATGAAGTTTTAGCCACATTATCAAAGCCTCGAATAGGACGAGAGTCCGGCTCAATTAGAGATGTATCCACATTCATCTTATGCAAAAGATTAATGCTACACACATTAAGACCAGAGCCATTATCTACTAGTGTTCATCTTATAGCAGTGTCTTTCATGATAACCACAATCATCAAGGGATCATATTGATGTTGGATTTCACTAGTAGGCAACTCATCTTGGGTAAACACAATTTGAGCTTTAGGATTCATCACAGAGTTAACCAAAGATGCTATATTACTAGATGTATTCGGTGGAGGAACATTCAAATCTTTCAAGGCATCTTGTAACATTCCATGATGAGCAGAAGAAGTTTGAATCAAATCCCAAAGGGATATCTTAGTAGGGGTAACTTTAAGTTGTTCTATGAGATCATATTCCTTACTAAGAACTTGTGAAATACATGGAGCTTGCAGAAGAATTGGTTGAGGATTCGGAAGAGAAACTGGAATAACAGGAGGAGGACTAGGCTGCCTATTATTTCTGGTATGATAAGTATGGGCAACCGCATGATAACTCTCTCTAGTTATTTGCTTGGCATAACTATAAGGACTTATAGGTTTTCTTCCTTGCATAGTGATGATTGGTTTATTTGGAGTATGAAAGGAATCATGATCATACCCTCCTTGGATAGTAAGGAGAGGTGATTTAGGACCTTGAAAGGTGGGAGAAGGATAAGCACCTTGGACTTCAAAGAGAGGCTTTTTATGCTCATTCAAGTTTATCATGTTAACCAATTTAGAGGTTTTGTTTTTGTTTAGAGATTTCGATAAAGCCACAAAGTCATCAAGAGCGTCATCCAACAAAGCATGATCATATCTATTAAAAGGTTTATCTTTTGATTCAAAAGGAGACATCTCCTTATAGAGGGGATTGTTGAAAACAACCATGTTACTAGATTTATTGGAAGAGTTGATAGGAATGTACCCTTGAGAGGATTCATTCGACTTATCTTTCTCATCACAATGAAATGGCATAGTAACAAGGTTTATGAGTTTTTGGTAAAATGAAGGTTTGGCATCTTTAGGGTTCAAAAACTCATCTAAAGCTTCATCTAATTCATCTTGGCTATACTCATAATAATCATCATAAGCATGAACACTTTGCAAATAAAAGTCTGACATTTTGAAACAAAAATTGCATGAAGTTTAAACACACAATGCAAAGAAACACACTCTTTTTATTTTATTTTATTATTTTTTTTAATGAAAATGAAATGAAAACACACTAAATCTAGATCTAGATCTAACAAATGCAATGCAAGAAGAAGCAATGATAGATTCACGTCGGGTTCACCAAAATTTGTGGGGGAAAAAGCGAGACTAGGTTATCATGCCCTAATCCTACCTCTTGTCACACATTACAGAATACGAAAGAGCCTAGAGGTATCACATAATTGGCTACTTCTTTTTGTGAAAGAGAGAGCCACGGGCTACCTATTAGGGTTTCTATTCCTTTGTTGTAATTGAAAGGTAAGATTATGCAAGTTCAATTCCTAACCCTAAAATGCAAGTATGAGCTAACAACAAGATTGCAGAATTGAACTTAAACAATGGAAAGCTGTAAACACAAGGATAAAACAAGAATGCAAATGCGTACCTGGAGTCAAAATCTAAGTGGAAACATTTGGGATGGGGGCGCGGGCGCCACTGTCTTGATTCTACACCTGAAACTGCACTTGAAACTGCTGTTTTGCACTCTAGAAACTGTCTGAAATGCTGTCTGTCAGGAGGACCAGGGTGCCCAGTGCCTCTGTCCCAGGGACCAGGGCACCCAGCGCCCCTGTCCTTGCAGGACCAGGGTGCCCCATGCCCCTGTCCTGGTATCTTGCTCTACAATTTGATGTGGGGTGCTGTCTCGACCTGCTTCTTCCGGATCTGCAACCTGCGGTGTCATCCGAGTCTCGAAACCTACACTTATATCTGAAAAGGGTGTTTGGGCGGCTATATAGGGTTTTGCCTTAGTCAAACCCCCACTTCGGTGATTTCCACCTCCACGAATAGCCAAGTTGTATTGTAAAAGTAATGTGTGTGCAGACCTTGTGTGTGTGCAAGATTTAAAATGCAAGTAAGCAAACTAGAGCAACCTAGAAAGTAAACCCTAATTGCTTGTAAATGATAATGTAAATGCTCTAAATCAAGATGCAAAGTGATCTAAAGCATGGATAAATGATATATTGAAGCTTATGCAAAGACATGAAAACAACATGAAACCATACCCAACCCCCAAGGGAGAGGTACAAGCCAATCTTTAGTCGGTGATCTCCTATTGTTCTTCAATGTCTTCCAAGCCCTAAATGGATGAATAGATTTGATAAATGCTTGATAGAGGGATGTTGAATGTTGTTGAAGTCTTCAAAGATCTTCTCTTTCGCTGCATATGAGGTTCCTAAAAACAAAAATCAGGTCCCTTCAAATGAAGAAAGAGAGCTCTTATGTATGAAACCCTAGGTCGTAATTTCATCTTTTGGCCGACCTAGAGATTGAATATCCCGCCAATTTCTTGGGGTTAAGCTTTATTTTATGATTGGATCGTGCTCCTAAAATTTCAAGAAAAATGTCCAGGACCGTGTGCACTTTGGGCGCCACGGTCCCGACAACTTTTCACCAAATTTTCAGGGCCGTCAGATATGATGATTTTAGAGAGAATCCCAAAGTTACAAGTGATTTCGAGATGTTTTTACCCCCGAAATCAAGCCCCCAAGCTCAGAATAGGGCCTAATTAGGGTTTTTGATTAAGTAGTGTATTGGAAGAATAAAATGAAAGGGGCACGCTTTAATGAAAGGGCCCGACTTTATGATGTGGAAAATGATGAAATAGAACCTTTAGACCTAATTAATTTGATTAATTAAGTGCTAAAGGGGAAATGTAATGTAAAATGCAACTGCGCCAAGGCGGGTGCTAAACTAGGTGTTAAATTGTACTGCTTTAGCAAGTGCGTACAATTTATGACGTTACAATATCAGTGTCATGTGATGTACATTTGTGTGTGCTCGCTTTATGATATTTTTCCTTCTCTTACTGGTAGGTTAACTTGGCATTAGGATTGGTAACCGATAACCTCTCTTAGGATTAAAAGGTTAAAGAGTTTTAGAAACCATTGATTCACCCTCCCTCTTAGTGACATATTGTGTTCAACAATTGGTATTAGAGCGCAGGTTCCTGGTTGATAAGCTTTCTCCAGTTTGGGTAGATTCTAGTATTGAACATAATGGTTTGTTTAGTGTCTCCCCCTACTCTAGTGTTTGATGGTTCAAACTTTTCTATTTGGAGTCATAGGATGGAAGTCTACCTGTCCTTCCATGGGTTTGATGTATGGATGTCAGTAGTAAATGGATGCCCTAATAAAGTCAGTCCTTCCACTGATCCTGAAGCGGAAAGGAGAAATAAATGTAATGATGAATCTATGGAGGCTATACTCAGTGGGCTATTCAGTGATGTATCCTCATAGGTGGACAGATGTAGATCAACAAAAAGCCTATGGGACAGATTGAAGAAACTTTATGGCAATAAAACTTGCATTGCAGAACCAGTTTGTGGAAATAAGAAAAGGAATGAAGCACACGTGTCTGCAGATGATGAAGGCAGATCTATTAGCAACAACACAAATGATGAAGATGAAACTCACCTCTTTATGGCTCAAGAATCAGAAGATGAGAGGCACACATCAGTTAGTAATCATGCAGATCATTCCTATCAGCAAGATGTGTTTGGTAGTGATAATGAAGATGAAGCTAAAGTTGATCTTGAATGTGAACTAGTAAGTGCACTAGAAGAGCTACAAAATGTTAGAAATGAATTTAAGAGGTACAAAGATTCAGTTCATGAAGAATGCAGCTGGTTGAGAATATATATTGAAGAATCAAATAATAATATCTGCATATTGACATCTCAACTAGAAGAGGCAAAAGGAATGACTGGTGAATTGAAATCAGTCTTTGATGCTAAGGAGAAAAGATGTGAGGAGTTGCAGCTAAAAGTGGAGACAAAGGACAAAGAATGTCAAGACCTAAAAAGTGAAATAGAGAACATTAGGAAAGACCTTTAGAAGTATCAAGATGAGCTCAAGGTAAGAATCTACTATGATCACAACACTAAGGCCTTGGACAAAATGTTGAGTAATAAAAAACACTCCAAGAATACCGAAGGATTAGGATATGCTATCGATGAATGCTCCACAAACATGGATGTCTCCCACAAGGACATTTAGTTTGTCTCCTCTAATGGAGATAATAAGGTTCAAACCTTCACAGTCTGAAGTGCACCAAGAAAGAAGGTTGAACTAAATAAAACTGGCGAGGACATGAGGCTAAAAATGAAGACCGATGCAACAAGAAGAAATAATGCAGATCCTAAAGGAAAAAGAAATCCGAGAGAAGATAGGTTCACTGGAAACAAGAATGCAAGAAGGCATCCTAAAAGATCCCCCACCCGTGGAAGACAAAGAGATGCTGCACCTCGGAGAAGTAGAGGTGAAGAAGCCAAATCGGTCAGATCACCTCATGTTTGGCAGAATGAATTTGTAAGTAATAAGTCTCTATTCTCCGATTACTATTTTGCTTGTAAAGGATATGGCCATAGGGTAGAGGAATGCAAAATGATGTCTAGGAATAGAAAATTTATTTTTCCTAAGAATAGAAATTCAGTTTATAAAAGATTAATGCATTTAAGCATAGAAAATCAAAATGTAGAAATGTGCATATTCTCACCCCCGGTTATGCTAACCAGAGTCCATTTGTTGCTTCAAAAAATATAAATTATATATGTTATAACTACAATGGATCTGGCCTTAGAAGTAATGAGTGCATGAAGAAGATGATTCATGCACATGGCAACTGACATAACAAATATGCCCAAAGGAGAACCACACCTGCAAAATCAAGAAGTCAATTGAAACCGGTAGCGGGCTACAATGGCATGACCC
Source organism: Cryptomeria japonica (assembly GCF_030272615.1). Lineage (NCBI taxonomy): Eukaryota > Viridiplantae > Streptophyta > Pinopsida > Cupressales > Cupressaceae > Cryptomeria > Cryptomeria japonica. The sequence continues at coordinate 889,817,216 of NC_081414.1, read as the reverse complement.
TGAGAAGAAGATCAAATCAATCCGATAGAAGGTCTTCCAATCATCCAGTTGGGATGAATGCAATATGCTTCTATAGCAATGTATCCAGTCAAACTGTAGAACCTGGTAAAGCAAAGACCTATCAGTAGAAGAAGATGAAACTTTCTCTAATGGATACAAATGAGAAGAGGAGGGAGTCCAAGCAGGTATGGAGGAAGAAGGAAGAAAATATGACCATGGACTAACATTGTGCATTCAATGCACAAGTGATATCTCCTAAAGTTTAAAGGAGATGCAGATCCTTAGGGGGAGCTACATGTTGATCAAATCATTCACCCCCAAATGTTGAGAAGGACAAAGATTAAGGATGGGCAGTTACCAACATGAGGGAGAAGTTGAGCTGAATGAGTGTGTGCAATCAAGAACTTGGCTACACATTCACACAGGTGAGATGGATCATTGCTGCAAGTGTCAAAGTAGGATGTGACACTGGAAGGAGGGCTAGTGGACAAAGTATACTGGCAGAGATATTGGATTGGTATAGTAAATCGACATGTGTAGTATGCTGCCGGTAGGGACAGTTACCGGTATTGAAGAATATGTGTTGCAATACATTCCAGTAACGTTGCAGTGGCTTTGGTGGCCTGGACAGATGAATGTACGTCTCTAATGATATTAGAAGTAGTCCTAAATGACAACATGTTGGACCAATAGTCGATCCCATGCGTATGAGACATCATGATGTCAACCGGTGTGAGAGTTGACATGAAGTCAATGTGACTTGGCATTGTGGTCAGCTAAGACCATGTCATAAAGATGGGATGGATGTCATGGAAGTGAAACAAAATCAACATTTATAGATGCTCACTTTCACCTGTACAAAGAGAAGTTTGGGGTACCGGTTTAGGACTTGACAGAAAATAAAGACCTGAGGGCTATGATTTAGGGGGAGTTCACAGTCATATCTTATGATTGGTATCTTATACACTTGACACATAATGAAATCAAGAGTCATTTCTGCTGCACTGTGGACCGATATACAGGGAGATGTGAACAAATATGTGAGTTACCTGCATAGGGGGAGAATATGTCAAACAAATTGGTGTCGGAGAAACCCCCTACATAGGAAGAATATTTTATTGATATCAAATTGGTATCAATGTCTGTATCAACAATTAGTTTCAATTGGTAGCACTTATAGTACAATCACATTTTATTCTTAAGACCAATTGAGTAGATGGGAAAAATGTAGTTTGACCAGTAGGTAAGCAATATTCACTGACACACTTTCCAACAATTGGTTGATTCTACCATCGGTATTAGACCAATATAAACAATTGGTGTTAGTTCTCCGGTTCACGTGTTGCTAGTTGAGAGGTTGCAGAGCATATTGGTAAAAAGGGAACAAGCAACTAGTCCAAAAGGGGAAGAGAGATCTTGCAGTATACTAACTATCAAGACCCTTTGCCATTGTTGTCAAAGAGGGAGAAAGAATCTGTAGTATACCGGATACTACATGTGTTGACATCAATGCCAAAGGGGGAGATTGTTGGCATTGTGTTGTCATTGATGTCAACCGATATAACATAAAGAAGGACAACTGGTATGGGAGAATAGTTGATATGTTGTTAGTGTTATCAACTGGTAGTGTGGACAGTGAAGCCAACATGTAAGCATATTGTAGTAATTGGTTTACATGTCAATATTGGGAAGAAGGAACCAATTACTGAGTATGCATGCTAATGTTGAATAAGCATTGTAGACAAGTGATTGGTGAGTGATGAGAACCATAAAGTGTGTGACCGATAGAGCTTGCTGCAGTGTGAGCTAATGAAGGGTCAACAATGCAACTAGTATGCTAGTGTGAGGCCATCTAGCTGGACTCACACCAAATGAAATGAAGGTTGACAAAAAGTGTGCTGATTCAGTGAGAAATAGATGACATATGGAAAAGAAACTAGGACATATGTCATATTGGAGACGTATCCTCTCCTTAGTGAAGTCACATCATTATCGACAAGTGACATAGATCTTCCTCCACCGGTGTGTAGCAATGAACTGCAGTTGTCTATTCTTCCTACTGGTAAGTGGTAATACCTTGCTTATCCCACAACATACATGGCATACTTCATGACACTCCGGGATAAGATAGTTAGAGTAAGCGAAGGAAGGTGATTAGATGCATAGACCAGATGACCAAAGTGGAAGATGAGGAAGCCTCCAAAATTTGAGATTAGGGATGTACACTGGATCAACATGTGAAGGCATCATATGCTCCCGAGACAGAGAAGGAGGAGTTCAGATGATGTGTTTGTCACCTTGACAAACCCATTGAGAGGAGAACCTATCAAATGAAGATAAGGCTCTGCAGTTGTGCACATGGAGTGACTAGGATGCAGATGGTGAAAGGGTCCTTTCACAGATGCATAGCTACAGGGCGTTGATGGCATGAAGACATCATGCATATTACTAGTATGAAGGTGGAAACATGTCAACAGGTAAACAAGGTGGTTACCAGTATGCAACAAAGAGTCAAGAGGCAAAGTGGAGTGCTCATAATCAGGTGGTAAGGTACATGACGACTCACCATGGATATCTGCTGCTGGTCAACAAGGTGATGATTGATAAATGTGATGCATCAGTTGTGAAGGAAACTGTATGGAAAGATGGTTCAATAGTAAGGTGAGGTGTACTGGTAGGTTTAGATGACTGGTAGGTGTGCACAAGATTCACTTGTAATCAAATTATTACTCTTGCAATTGATTATGTTCAATATAGATCACTAAGTTGGAGCTCGGTGTAGGGGTTGGTGCCCTAAATATTATAACCAAGGTTTTCATTGTGAGGCTAGATTGGAGCAGTAGACTCCAACAACACTTCTCACTAAGGTTTTTCCCATCTTGGGTTTTCCTCATATATACCAGTGTCATGTGATGTGCATTTGTGTGTGCTCGCTTTATGATATTTTTCCTTCTCTTACTGGTAGGTTAGCTTGGCATTAGGATTAGTAACCGATAATCTCTCTTAGGATCAAAAGGTTAAAGAGTTTTGGAAACCACTAATTCAACCCCCCCTCTCAGTGGCATATTGTGTTCAACAATATTCTCACTCTGTCAACCACTATGTTCCACTTTCCAGACTTAAGCAAAATTGGACTTCAAATTTCCCATAAGACGAATCCATATAGTCTGGATGAAATATTTGAGCTGGATTGCCATCATTGATAACTCCCAAACACTTATCTCTATTAGTATGGTGTCTCTTGCCAATAGTAGGATCCAGTGGTGATGAATGAGAATGAGGGGATCACTTCCACTTCTCATATCGAATAGGAAGAGGGATATTTGCCAAGATTGGGAGCTCAAAGGGAGGGCGGGCTGTAGACTTTGACAGTGTGGGTGCCTTTCTTTTGTCTGTACCAGGTGTAGTCATAGGAACAAAAGATACCACTGAAGGTTGTGTAGTCCTAGGTGGATGAGGAGGTCTACTTGGAGGAATAGGTTTAACCTTAGCTCTTGATGAAGAAGAGGCAAAAGGTACTACCCGCTCCAACATAGGAACAGACAAAGAAAAAGTTGATGCAGGAAGAGGCAATGAATAGCCACCATAATAGGTTCATTCCAAAGATTGATCATAGGCTCTATAGATTAAGTAACCATGGGGAAGGATAGGCCCAATCGCAACAGGCCAAAAATGATCTAATGAAAAATCCCCACGGGCTACTAGTGGTTGATATCCAGTATCCTAAATGACATGCACCAAACCCTCATGAGGAAAATTTAAGTACTTATGGATTAGTGAAGGGACTGCATCCATAGCTACCAACCAAGGAATACCTAGTTTAGCATAGAAGAGGTCTGATTCAAGAATGATGACAAATGTAGTTGAAACAACCTTAGGTCTCACAAGGACTGTCAAGGTGATACTACCCAAAAGGGAAAGAGACAACTCAATATTCTTTCTCAAGGTAGCATGACACTCATCATATCTTGACCTATGCCATCCATTTACAAACAAATTTTCCTTTGTGATGACACCGACTTTGCATGAGGGATCAACCATTACACCTATAACAATTCAACCATTGAGCTTCGTATGGATGTATAAAGGAGTAGGCTCTCCACAATATGGGGCATGCAGAAGGGTGAATTATATATATGAGACTTTTGTATTTTGGCTAGGAGGTGAGATTGAAGTGATAGTGACCATATTAATATAAGAGCCCTCATTTGATGCTGGATCCATAGATGAAGTTGGATGAGTGTGGTGGAAAAGGATCCATATAAATCTACAATTCACGGTTTGTTTTATCAACAAATTTATTGGACTTATATTTTCTTTTAACCACCTTAATAGCTCCATTGTCAATGTGGTCTTGGACTATGTGACTAAGACGATAACAACATTCAGTATCATGTGTAGGAACATGGTGATATTGATAGAATTTTGAACCATCATACCAATGAGGGTATGTTCTGTTGTCAGACAGAAGTCTGATCTCAGAAAGGGCATTATTCTCATATACGAGTTGTTCAATTTGGTGAAAACCCTATTACGCTATGGTTCTTATGAAACAACTATCAACATTGTAGCTATGACATTAGCCACATCTTTTTTCTTTCTAGACCCTTCTGTGGACATGCCCCCAAAAGCACCAATATGAGAGTTCAAAGAAAACTCTCAAAACTGAGTCATCATATGCTAGTAATCAGCGAGTGCAGAACAAAAGTTAAATTTTTTTTGGTAGAAATTAAGGGACAACTTCTCTCTTAATGTGGGTTGTAGATTTCTGATAAACATTCTTTGCAAGTCACTATCTAGAAGGGAAAAGGGGATTCTGGTAGAGATAAATTGGTATCATCAAAAGAAATCTGTAACTTTCTCATTTGGCATTTTCTTACAATGAACAAGGTCTGTGATGGTGACCCTACTATCAATGTTGGCTTGGAACCATTTGAGAAACAAGTCCATATGCCGATCAAATGTTTGGATGGAATGATCATGTAATGAGTTGTTCCATTCTACCGTAGTTCCCTTGAGGGAACAAGAGAAAAGCTTAAGCAAGACAAAATCCAAACTATGGTAATTGCTACACATGGTCATAAATGAGTCAATATGCACATTAGGATCACCATCTCCATTGAATCAATCAAACTTCAATGCTTCAACCCCATGGGGAAGGATAGTGTTAAGGATATTCAAATCAAGTAGGCTCTTGTGATAATAAGTAGGCAAAGAAGACTGGCTAGAGACAAATGCAAGGTTTGTGAGTTGCTATTGTAATTGACCCATGTTCTACAATATGGTATTCAAGATAGGATTTGAAGGTGGAGGAGGACGTGGAGGAGCACCATGCACACCACCACCTCCAACAACACTAGCATGAGGACCAGTATCACCACCAAGGATAGCACTAGCACCTAACCCAGTGTTGACAAAAGTGGTATGAGCCAAAGTGGAAGCGGTAGTTGATGGGATAGGGAATGGGATAGAATAGCCTAGTCTATGCTCTCATATCCTTTCCTTGGATCACCAGGTGTTCTAACCACACCCTAGGGTCTCTAGGACTTCCCCTACTTGTGGAATCCCCTGACCTTGCCCAATCCACCCACCAACAACTTGAATTACTTCTCCTAAGGTTTCACCTACTCACGAGATTCAAAGAACCCTTACTTTGGCTAATAAGGGTTTGGATTGTCCCACACCTTCTTAGGTCCTAGCAAGGATAGGATAGGTCTTAGACAAGGTTTCTCATCCATTCATGTGCCCCCAAGAGGTTTCAACCTTCCAACCCCTTACCAATTTCACTATTTTGTCTTTTTCCTACAAAATAGGGCTACAAGGAATGTGCCCAATTAGGCCTCCTATTCGGACTTTTAGGGCTCCCTCTTGTAGATGATGCATATGCTTGTGAAACTCCCTAAAAGAACTGCTATTCATTTGGCAAGGGCTCAAGGATTTTTCTAGTTTTGGGCCTCCAAGTGTCCTGTCACGAACCTTATTTTTCCATAATTATTTAATTAGGAAAATAACGTTTATTTTTCAAATGAAATTGAAATGAAATAGAACTGTTAATGAAATAAGAAAGGATATCGAATGTACTGATATGATTTATATACAACTGAATGAACACTAATAATTTTTATTGTAAATTGGGATCGTCATTGCTAATGAGGGATTGAGTGCAAAGTGAATGTAGGAACAGGTGAACAATGATGAAGACGAGAACATGGTTCAGGTAGAGTTTCCTTAGCTCTTGTATTTCGTTAGGATAGATGGAATCTCTCACACACCACATTAGGATTTATAATTTGCATCTTGAAAATATGGATGATTTAAATGACCTTATTTGAGTGTTTGTTCAAATTGAAATGATGAATTTGGAATGAGAAGTAGATTGATTTAAATGTTTATACATGTGCATTAATTGCATGATGTGAGTAGTGTTTGAATTAAATCTAAGTTGTGTGAGTGATTTTGAAATATTATGCTTTATTGTTAAAAGAGATAAAATGTGTAGATGATTCGAAAAGGAATATCGACCCTAGGTTTTATGTTCTTTTTTAGACATGTTTAAATGTATGAAAAGCGTACTTATGAGTTTACTTTTGTAAATAGAATAATAGTATAATATATATATGAGAAATTTATTCAATCATATACATATATCAATATCCAATTATAGTGAAATTTGATTTCGTCAAGAATTTTGTTTATACATATACGTAATCATTTGAGATTAAAATAAAAATTTATACGTATTAGATCATGTTATGGTAAATGCATATGTAATTATCGAATATGTAAAAATATATGTAACCAATTTAGGAAATTAAGTCATTTAATGAATAACCAAAATATATATTTAATTATAGAAAGTGGTTATTAAAGAATTAATTAAATAAAGTTTAATGTTTAATATATATATATTAATGAAAGGTCATTAAATATATATTAAAAATATAATAAAAATGAAAATTAAATAAAGTGCGGTGAAGTAAGTTTTTAAGAGAATTAAATGATAGAGAGGGTGGTCGATATTACTATAGACCACCCCCCTTAATAAAAAGGAGGGGTCGGTATTACCACCGACCACCCTCCTCCCTTTTTAAGAAGTTTATACTCCACGTTGCATGAAACTCCTATTAAAGGATACTCCACGTGCAGATAGAAAATGATTTGCAGATTTTAAAGAATATTAACCCAACCACTCCTTGTTATAAAGTACATCCACATTGCAAGCTGCCAAATAGGTGGCATGAATTATTGGTAATGTGGTTTACCAACCCATGTAAACCCACCAATGTATTTATCGACATGCATAGTAAGAAGTAGTTTAATTTAAACTTTGCATATTTTAGGGAAGTCATTTTAGTAAATTGGACATAGTCTTGAAGTTAAAAGCCACACGGATAATCAATAATTATGAATTTAACAGCTTAGTGGTGTGGTGTCATGAAATGTATAATGGATAACGATGCATGGAGAACACATAAGTGTTCAAAACCATTTAGGATTGTTATGTTTCAATTAGATCATGAGTGGTGTCACTTAGAATCAATCCACCTCTAGGAGAGATAGCCCGAAAGTAGGAAAGGAAGGTAGACAACAACACTATATATAGACCATTGAGTTGGAAGAGAGGGTGGAGGAGATGGAAGAGGAAAAAGAAGGAGATGCAACCGAGGATTAGAGAATGGAATGAAGAAGAGAAAAGTAGTGAGATTTAGATTTGTTTTCAATCAAATCATAAAAGATTGATCATGATCATCTCAAATTTAGAGTCGAATTTCAGAGTAAAGTTTAGAAATAAAAGATAGAAAGGAAGGATAGAGTTAATAGAGGAATCGAAAGATGGAGAGCGTCAAAGAGGTTGTGTACATACATGTGTTACACCTTCTTAATATTTTTAATGTTGTCTTTAAATTGCTTGAAAGATAGAAGGGAAAGATTGTCTTCTTTTAGATGTATATTTGATTATCCATACAAGATTGTTTCCTATCAGATAGGATTGGTTGTAATAAAAGATTTATTTTATCAATTTCTATTCAAACGAAAGATTGTCTTCTTAGCATAGTATTTTTATCTTACAAGAAATAGGAAGCTAGAATTAAAAGGTGAAAGATTGTCTTCTGTATGAATTTATGTGAACAAAGCTAGATAGACTCGTGTTTGTGGAAAGTTACCTTCCAGGACGGGTGCCGAATGTAGATTATAGAGAGTATAGTTGCTTTTCCAACTATCTATTTTTGTTGTGCATGGCATTATACTCGACCGAGTAATCAAATTGAATTAACCATTGAAATAATGGAATTCTTTTATTTTATCCTCTCTACCATATCCTAGATTGATAATGAATGCTTGTTTCTTAATAGAAGTAGAAAATTGAAAATGCATGTATCATCTAGGCACGCACCAGATTCCATCTTGCCTTTTGAATTATTTTGCTAAGCAATTCATGTAGGGTCAGGTATTCTTGATTGACCAAGAATTCTGTGGAAGCGTAAGCTTCAAGGTTGGGTAGAAAAAGCGCCTGAATCTTGTTCTCGTCTTCATGCTAAAGATTACATTGGTGATAGCTTGGGTTGCAGATCAACAGACGCATCTCACCCTTTACTTTATACTATTTTGTTATTGAACTTACAACAACTTGAAATGCGTAAGTATTGTATGATCGAAATACTACTTATATCGATTTATTGAATGAAGAATTATTATCTATTATAGAAAATTTTGTGTTTATTACAATCTAAATGGAATGTTCAATTGAAGCTATGAATGGAAAAATGGAATGAAATAGACTTATCAACCGATTTTTGGGTTTATTTAAGAATAAAGAGTATTTCAGATTTTATTGAAGTTAGCTCGATTTACGTCTTTACATTTCCGGATTTTCAAGGGTTTTAAAGAGGGTTTTTAGGCCTACCAGGGTCACAGTGTTGGTTTGATGTTCTTGCCACCTTGTCTGGATTGGTGGAAGCTCCTCCTTCTCACCAATGGTGCTCCACTCACCCCTCTACAACTCCTCCAAAGGGTGCATCCTCCTCTGACCTTCCTTGCTCTCCTGGACCTCTGCAACTTTAACCCTTCCTAGCCGGGCACTGTCTAGTCTCGCCTAGGAGTGGGTATTTGGTTGGCTTCCCTGCATCTTCAAGGGCCCTGCTTTCTCTGGAGTAGTGTACATGGTCTGTACTCCTATTCCCCATGGTATCATGGTGATTCCACAATGGGGAAAGGAGTTATCAACCCATAGACACAAACCGGTCCAAAAACTGGATAGTAAGAAGGAAGTTTACAAAATATATACAAACACACAACACCTGCAAAAAAAAACCTAATCTAAATGCTCAAAATGAAGGTATATACACCATATAAGATTCACAACACAGTTTTTATTGAAGATCAATCCTTTATCAATCCTTCATTCCTCCATTAGTGCCAACTGGCAACAAAATTACAGTCACAGTCAAGTTACTTTCCTTGGGCCATACAAAAACTAACATCCAACCCATCATCTTAGGATTTGAAACTACATATAGTACTCTTTCCTCGGTCTATGTGCCCACATTAGGGTTGTCCACACTAAGCTAAGGATTTTGACCTACTAGGTGGAAAAGTTGCTTGACACTTTGAAAAGTTGTCATGCAACTTTTGCAACTTTTGAGCAACTTTCTCAATGTTGCTTTTCTTGACTCCTAGGCCCACATTGGGCTATCCTATGGACACCACCATGCTAAGAAGGACCCTAAACACATCAAAGGCACACGTATCCTCTACTCCACAAGAAAAGTCAACCTAGACTCATGAACCTAGGACCAAACTAGGACCTAAATAAGACCTATGAGCTCATGGTTCTTATTATATTTACAACGACTTCTTAAAGAAGTAAGAACACAACAAAATTAGATGGTGGGAGCCCTTTGAAGGGTGCTCCTGCACCAGTAGTGGAGCAACTAGACATGCTAGTGTAACCTAGGGGAATGGTAGAAGCATTGTTGTTAGGGATAGTGGGTCCCAAGTCAACCATATGTAATGTGATCCTAAGTATGTCAACACCAATTTGAAAACTATAGGTGTCAAACTGATTATCCTGGGGAGGAGTTCCTACTAGGGCCACATGACGCTTAACAATCAATGACAATACCCTCAACATATCAAGGCCTCTTGTATTTGAAATCAACATATATCTCAAGGTGTTTACAACATTCCTAGCATGAGGAAGGACATTTTTGTAGTTTAAGAAACCTTTGAAATCTCTCAAGTTCTCTAACATATGAATCTAGTCAAACTCAATAATGATAGCTAAGTCATGATGAATAGCAAGAAAATAAGACGAGGGAGAGTTCATCGAGGTGTTATTTCATGAGTTAGATTGTGAACTAGATGGAGAAATACCCCCTGTCAAAATGGTCCTAACAGGGTGAGAAGCCATGAAGTCATTTGGATCACAAAGCGATTCATTAAACATTAGACTTGGCTGAGGAGGACTATAATGATTCAGATGAATGCTCTTCCTAATAGTCCTTCTTACAATAGTCCCTGTGGTAATCTAGGTCATAAATATCATAGACAAGCTCTACAACACCTCAACCACTCTATGAGACTACCTTAATGGTCTTACAACACGTGGTGATAAATTTTATAGCCACACACACACACAATGAGAAATTAACATTTCGACTGGTTTACATCTGATTCACCAAAATGTAGAGGATGGGATTTTCTACTCTCAAAGTGATGAACTTCAAGGAACAAACCAACCTTTGTTCTACCTCACTTCATTGGCGCTCTAGTGAGCCAGGGGATACAAACTATAAAACTAAACAAATAAGCCACATAGACCTCTGAACGACCTCTGTTAAGTCTTTGTTCTCAAGATGAACGTGTAAAACTAGGACACCAATGTGATGCAATAATGTCCTATACTGACAGAGTATAGAAGTTGTACAATAAATGCAGACAAACAAAATTATCAAGCCAAAGACACTACACTGAATGAAATATCTAATAACAAAATGATAACATCTTATTAAAGAAGACAAAGAGAGATAGAGAAGGCTCACAACTGGTCCATGATTGAAGCCTCTAGCAAAGTGATCTTCCTCCCTTGATAACAAACTTGCACACAAACAATAGGAATTTTTTTGGGGTTGTGTTAAGAGGTCTGCCTCATTCAGACCCCTATTTTGTTGTTTCCACCTCCATGAAAAACCAATATAATAGCCATGGATAAAAGAAAGATGATAAAGAAACAAGTAAATAATATATATGCTTGATGGAAGACAATAAGTATGGAATTGTGAAATTCAAATGAATGGAAAAGGAAAAATCCCCTTCAACACTCAAGAAACTACCACCTGAGGGAATGAAGTTGAGCACTAAGAACTTCTCAAAAGCTTATGATAATGGCAGCTATTGATTGCTATAAAAACATGTGTAGGATGAAGAATAGAATACCCAAAGCTCAAGAAATCTCCAAATGATCTAAAAGACCCAAAATCAACTTTAATGAATGAGATATAGAGCCCAAGGAATAATGTCAATGTCGGTGACCATGGATAGAGGCATTAAACTATTTCAAACATATTAAATTATTTCAAGCGTAGGTTTAATGCTTAAACGACCACCTATAGGTTGACATATTCGCAAGACGCTTGTGCGACACACAAACATCTTTGTGGCACGCTAGAGTCCATAAGTCAAATGGCTAGAATGGTAGGGAAAAATCCATATTCTAAGATGTCAAGGCAATCCATGTGGAAAAAAGGACAAGGAGATGAAAAATGGCTCCAACCGGCTTAAAGTGAAGGTGCTTATGTGGCATGAAATTGCACGGGGTGCAATTTATGACGTTACAAGAACATTTACAATTTTACAAGGAAAGACAAGTTAACTTTGTGTGGTCCTATACAAATATGTTGGGACTTGATCTTGATTTAGTTATGCATCACTTCTCTTTGCCACCAGGGGCAAAACCTGTCAAGCAAAATTTGAGAAAAATGCACCCCCACGTGGTGCTATTGGTAAAGGTAGAATTGTAAAAGTTGCTAGATATTGGATTCATAAGGCCTATTGATTACGCATAATGGATTTCCAACCTAGTCCCAGTTTCAAAACCTGATGGGAGTGTCCATGCTTGCATAGATTTTAGATACTTAAATAAAGCTTGTCCTAAAGATGACTTCCCACTTCCAAATATTGACATGATAGTGGATTTATATAGTAGGACACAAGAGATGTTATCCCTCATGGATGGTTTCTTGGGGTTACAATCAGATCAAAATTTCTCTTGAAGATCAGATCAAAACATCTTTCACTTGTCCTTGGGGAACTTTCTATACGAATACCAAGCCCTTCAAGTTGAAGAATGCCAGAGCTACATATTAGTGCATAATGACCACTATCTTTCATGACATGACGCATACATATTTGGAAGACTATGTAGATTATTTGCTAGGGAAATATGACACCGGAGATGGATATTTATAAATTTAATGGATAAAATCTTTACAAGATTGAAAAAAGACAAGGTGCGAATAAATCCAATGAAATTTGTCTTTGGGGTAACCTTTGAGAAGCTCCTTAGATACATTGTCTCATCTAAGGGAATTGAAGTTGATCTCGTAAAAGTCAAATCCATACTTGAAATTCCTCCACCAAAGAATATCTGTCAGCTCAGATCTTTGCAAGGAAAATTACAATCTATTCATTGATTCATAACATAGCTAGCAAATAAATGCCAACCACTTCAACACTTGTTACATAAGAATGTTCCATTTAGATGGGATGACAAGTGTGGACAAGATTTTCAAAAGATTGAAGAATATTTGATGTCACCACCAGTGTTAATGCTTCCTGTAGATCTGACAAACCCTTACTCAAGATGTATATATCCACAACCACCACAAAACTGGGGGCACTTTTGGCGCAAAATGATTATGAAGGAAAATAACATGCTATCTATTATAGTAGTCATACTCTATTTGGGTATGAGATCACTCCTATTGAAACAGTGTGTATTGCCATAGTTTTTACCTCACAAAAGCTATGATATTACATGCTTACACATCAAACCAAGCTCATTGAAAAGATTTACCCTCTTAACTATCTCCTAAGAAAAACAACACTTATAGGATGATTGGCTAAATGGGTCATGATTCTTAGTGAGTTTGACATTGAATACATTGAAAGAAAAGCAATCAAAGGTCAAGCTATAGCAAATCAACTTGTTGATGCTCATGTGACAAATGATCATCCACTTATTATAGAGTTACCTAATGAATCATTATTCAATATGGTGATGGAGGAGCATCCCTGGTCGATGAGCAATCTTGCATCAATAAAAAATATTTGATTTCAGTTTTGTTCTTGTTTTGTGTTGTAGTTTGTGTGTTTCTTCCATATTTTTTTGATAGTTGTTCCTTTTTCATTACGGATCAAATTGTTGGCTTCCAAACCGGTTCTTATTCCTTGTCCAGGATTTTCAGTCCATTTGGATTCTTTTCCAGCAAGTTATCGCTTTCAGATTGTCTATTTCTTGGTTCTCGGGTAATTTTGAGCTTAACGGCTAGTTGGAGATTACTTCTCATGCAGATGGATTTATTGGCTTGTATATTTGTTTGGTACAATGTTAGATGTTCCTTAGCCCTTGGCCGACCTTCCTTTGTGGTCCACACTTAATTTGTGTTCTTGGCAGATGAGATCTTCATGTTTTGGGGCCGTTTTCCTATTTTGGAGAATGAGATCTTTTGTGGCCAACCCAGATGTGTTCCAGATGATATATATATTGATGTAATTGATCTTTAGGAGGGGGAGAAGCATAGATAGAGGTAGATAAGAAGAAATGTGATAATTTAGTTTCATGATCTCTAATTTGGAGATCCAGATGATTGTAATTTGGAATGTATGATGTAACTGGTCCTGCAAGAATGTTTTGATTTCCGGATGTTTCCAGTTGATTTATGATGAATATATGTGATGAATACTAAGAGGGGGGGTGAATTAGTATGCCAAAAATAAATGCACTAAAACACTTACACAGTCTAAAGATAAACCGGCAAAGCAGTCTAATAGTCAAACTGGTTACCACACATGCAAACCAAAATGCGAATAAAGCATTCACCCACAAAAGCAATACTACCATAACACAAGATATTTGACTTGGAAACCCAACTGGGCAAAACCACGGTGAGATGGAACTCACAAGTCACTATCTGCAGAATAGAAACCAGACCGGTTAAGGTCTTACAATGTTCTTCACCAGAACAGATCCTGTTAGGAATCTCAATCTCTGTTAGGAGATAAGTCAGATTAAAGACTACCTTGTTAGAGGATTTTAGATTCCTTATGTCCTTTTGATCTTTCAGCAGTTCAGTCCTAAGCTCATTCATCTTTTTCACTAGAGCAACATTAAGAGCCTTTTGGTGCTCTTTCTTTACATTGGCCTCTACTGCTTCTTCCAGACTCTGCACCCAATCATCCACTATAGTACATAGAAGTTTGAGCTATGCTAGTGATGATTTAGTGTCAGGAAGATCAGTGCCAGGGATTAAACCGGTAAGCGTGTCTATAGCTGCCTGAATAATATCCTATTCCCTTTTCCTATGAATGACTTCAAGGTGCTCTTGGGCAACCTTGATGCTTTGCATAAGCTCAGACTCACTTGCAGATTGGAGATCAATAGGACTCGAGATAGCAGCTGGTTTGGCTTGGCTTCTGGTTGCCTTAGGAGTCTCCATCTGTGTGCTCTTCATTGCTTCAACTATCTTGTCTGCTTCTTCCTTCTTTTTCTTCTCCTTCTCTTCTTTCTCTTTCTCTTCTCTCTTTTTCTTCTCTTCCTCTTCCATCTTCTTCTTGTCTTCCTCTTCTTTCTGCTTCTGCTCTACTTCTGCCTTCTTCTTTGCTTCCTCTTCCTTCTTCTTTTGTGCTTCCTCTTCCTTCTTCTTTTGTTCTTCCTCTTCCTTCTTCTTTTTTTCTTCCTCTTCCTTCTTCTTCTTCTCTTCCGCTTCCTTCTTCTTGTTTTCTTCTTCTTCCTTCTTCTTCTTCCTTCTTTCTCTTTTCTTCCTTATCCTCTTCTTCTTTCTTTTTCCTATCATCTTCTTGCTTCTTCTTTTCTTCATCTTTTTCATTTCTCCTCTTCCTCTTTCTTCTTTTTCTCATCTTCATCCCTCTTCTTCTTCTCTTCCTGTTCCTTTTCCGCTTGCTGTGTGTCCTTAGCCTGTTCACCACCCTGTTTGGCTTGTTGCGCCTATTCAGTTCCCTCAGAAGGTATGTCCTGAGTGACATCTTCTACATCCAGGGCATCAACATCAATAGTGTCGATTGGTTCTTCCACCAGGTTTCCTTCCTCATCAAAAACCTCATCCGGTTTGGAAATAACCAGTTCTTTTTCCGCTTGGAGGTTGGCCATTCATGCTTTGTGAGAGTTGATAGCATGAGCCATATGTTGATGAGTATCTTTTTCGACATCATCAATTCTCCCCTCCAACAACTAGAGTCTTCTTCTCCTTGTGAAGAAGAGACCTTTATTTTGGTCCAGGGCATCAAATAATTTTGAATTTGAGAGTTCGGGAAAGTACTGTGCAAAGACTTTCTCCCTAATCTCTTGTTCTTTTTCAATGGAAATGCGCCATTTATTATCTAATGCTTTAAATAATGAATCCGGTGTCTGAGATTTAATCTCTAATGGTGACCGGTCATTTTTACACAAATAAAGAATGATTTCCTGTAGTACTTCATCTTTCTCCTCATTATTAAATTCATCATAATAGTCTACTAAATCATGAAGTAATTTTCTCCTAATATTTTTTAATGTTCTTTGACAATGTGTCAAAGGTTTGTATGAGGAGATATCAATATTTACCGGTGCGAATGCTGCCGGTTCATTCTTCTTCACCTTCTTTGTCTGTCTTGCCTTCTTCGGCTTTTCATTAGACTCGGTTTCTTCAGAGTCTGATTCATTTGTCTTAGTCTTCCTCTTTCTTTCGAAGAATTTTGCCGGTGTTACCTCTGGTTTCTTCTTTTCCGGTGACCACTTGGTCACTCTTGGAGTTGCAGTGGTAGCCGGTGTCGATGCTTGAGGCATTGCCTTGGCTTTCTTAGCTACCGGTTCTTTTCCTTTCTTCACCGATGGTTCTTCAACTAGTGCAATCCTCTCCAAGTAGGTTCTGGTCCTCTTAGCCTTTGGATCAAGAGGAGAGGCAATAAGGGTTGAGGCATACCCTTCCAGCATGTCATACATAACCTCATAGCCCATTGGCTCCACTTCCTCCATTCTAGGCTCAACAGCCTCCATTAAACATTTGTCCACCTGAATAGTGAAATAGATGTCATCTTCATATTTCTTCACTATATCACCTGAGATTCTTACCCTCTAACTCATCTTTCTTCTGAACTCATCAAAATATTTGTTCAGTACTTCAGGGTAGCTAGTTCCAATGGCTTGAACGCTTTCCTTTATCTGTTTGGTTACCGGTTGGTCAGGGGACCACTGGACATCTCCTACACCAGGAAAGTAGCCTTGGAAATAGAAGAACAACCCTACCAGTAGTTGTCCAAACTGAAACCTCAGTGAATTATCCTATTTGATTGCCTTAAGATTCAATAGGAGTTGCCTCTGCATACCGGTGCATAAGTCAAAAGATGCATCCTCTTTTATCATCCGGTAAGTGGCATTTACCACTATAGCAGATACATAATTAATCTTGCTAGCTGAAAATGTTCTGTAGCCTATCACCATGCAAGTGTATTTCACTAGATCATCCTTGATAGGATTGACTATCATACGCCGTGAATCACTGGTTGAACCGGTGAGCTTGGCTATTTCGGTTTTGCTCACTTTTCTCAGGGCTAGCACTTCCCCTGTGTTATAAAAATCAGGGACTGCATGAATTGCCGAAGGCATAATATCATGAGTCCTCTCCAGGTACATCTTGTCACCATGGACTCTGCTCAAAATAATTCTGATGTGATCCTCCATGAAATCTTCTAGAAAATATACTGCGTTGTGGAATTTCTTCTTCTCTAAGACACTAAACTCCGGTTTTATCTTTTTGTCCTTGTCGTAAAATAGACCTAACTAAGTGTGAATGACTAAAGACCCTAGGTCTTCTATTTTGCAGTCAATATAATCAAAAATTCCCTCTTCAACTATGACTCCAGCTGGAACTTGTGATAAAGCATTATATTTGCACTTCCTCTGAATTAAACTTTCTGACTCTATGGATGTACTCGAACTGGTATGAGATGCAGAAGCCATTGTAGAGTATTTAAAGAACACGAAAAATACCTTTCAAACGTGAATTTAGGGCTTCCTGATTCTGCTTTACTCCACTCTCCATCGGTTGCCAAATCACCGCTTTGTGTTCTCCACTACTGCTTGCAAACTGGATTTGAATCTCTTTCAAGGTTTGTCAATTTCTTGAAATCTAAGCTCAAATCGCCTTTTCTTCGCTCTGCACTTGAAAACTTCTCTTCACTCGAAATCAGATAGGGAGAAATAATTTGAAAAATGCTTTTATACATGTCTCTCACCTACCACCATTAATGCTCCTCTCTTAGGGCATAAACCCTAATTTGCCTTTTTACCATTTCCGGTCTTCTGCCCAGCGACAAGTATCGCATATCGGTTAAGGTCTTTTATCGGTGTAAACCAGGGGTTTGAAAGCATTTCACTGTTTGCTCCCCCTAAGCCTTTGAGGCTTAGTTTGCCAGTTCTGATATTTCCACAATAGGTGCAGAAATTGGTTCCTCTTCCAACATTGTTGGTTTCTTCCTCCATGTTTTCTTCATGTCACCTTGAACTTTTTCAACATTGATTTCTCCTTCCTGAGTGACCGGTATATCATCAGATATACTTTTTCTACTTCTGCAAAATCTTGCAATGTGACCCGGTTTGTTGCAATGATAGCAAACAAGTCCAGGTGCTCTCCAAGGTCCATTGTACATGTTTCCATTCTTCCTTCTGCATGTTGCAACAGTGTGACCATGACCATGACAAATCATACAACTTTCTCTCCATCTGGTTGCCGCTTGATGGCCACTGCTTCTTGACTGATGATTGAAGACATTAAACCAGTTGTGGTTCTGGTTCACAAAAGGTTCAAGACCAGTTCCTTGGGTCCTCTGAGGATATCTTCCAGTGTTATCCATCATAGACCTGCATTCAAATGCTCTATGCAGAAACTTGTTACATGCATAACAATGACCATTGAACTTATTGGATCTAGGTATATTGTTGAAGAAATATGGAAAATTATTGTAGGCTTTGCTCCTACATACATTGGCAGTGTGTCCTTCTTTAAGATAGTTAAAGCAAATAGGTTTGAATTTTTGCTTACCTTTTCCTTTGAGTGCCGGTTGCTTCTTTGATGCTTCAGCATTTGTTCCTAAGGATTCTCCTTCCTCATGTCCAGAGAAACCAAGACCATTGGTATTCTTTGCCAGTCTAGATGACTCAAGCTTTTGCTCTAGCTTGAAAGTAATTTTGCCAAACTTAGCCAGTATTTCCTTTGACTCAAAGAGTTCTTTGGAAATAGCAGTGTTTGTCTCCATTAGACTTGCATTTTCAGAGATGGCAATGTTCAGTTCTCCTTGCATGTCTTCCTTTTCCATTCTGCTCTCATGAAGGTGAGCTACTGGTGCACTAATCTCTTGTTTCAACTTGGAGATCTCATGATCTCTGTCCTTTATCCGATCTTCAGCTTTTCTCTGGTTCTCAAGTTGTTGACTAAACCGAATAGTCAGTCCTTCCAACTCCTTTCTCAGATTGGAGTTTGAAATATTTAACTTATTTACTTCATCAATCATGGCTTCCATGTTAGCTTCATCTTCAGAACTACTTTCAGATAGTTCCATCAGCTTTTCTGCATGTTCTCTCCTTTTTGCTTGAGATGCCTTGTATTTGACCATAAGATCATCATAGGCTTGCTCAGACTTAGTGAGCCATTGAGTAAGTTCCCTCATGGTGTATTCCCCCATATCTCTTTCCAAGTGGTTAAACTTACAGAAAGGTAGGCTCTGATACCAATTGATGAATACTAAGAGGGGGGGGGGTGAATTAGTATGCCAAAAATCAATGCACTAAAACACTTACATAGTCTAAAGATAAACCAACAAAGTAGTCTAATAGTCAAACCGGTTACCACACATGCAAACCAAAATGTGAATAAAGCATTCACCCACAAAAGAAATACTACCATAACACAATATATTTGATGTGGAAACCCAACTGGGAAAAACCACAGTGAGATGGAACTCACAAGTCACTATCTGCAGAATAGAAACCAGACCAGTTAAGGTGTTACAATGTTCTTCACTAGAACATATCCTATTAGGAATCTCAATCTCTGTTAGGAGATAAGTCCAATTAAAGACTACCTTGTTAGAGGATTTTAGATTCACATGTGTGAACCACCTTGTTAGAGGATTTTACAAAGGCTTTGAGGCCTACCCGGTTAAGGGTTACAAACTTGTCAAAGATGTGAGTAATCAATAAGTGTTTGATCTATCTAATAGCACAAACTACTTGGTAAGATCCAGTATTGCTCACAGATAATGCATTCCAGCATTACTTCAGTCTTCTCTCTCTCTCTCTCTCTCACACAGCTACAACTTGATCTTCTCAGATAAGATCATTCTCAACTTCCACCTTAAACCCTAGCACGACATTAACCCTTTCAGCAACAACTTAAAACCATAGACATGATGTCCTTTTAAAGGAATTTGATTTCATGTCGGTCCAATAGGATTACATTACAATTTCCTAAGGTCAATGCATCTAGACGTACTCAGTAACATGACACAAAAAGCACCGTCAATGTGTCGGCACCGTCAAACAATTGGTGGATTGGTAACTCATCACAAAATGCCGGTTGGTAACTCCTCACAGAGTATTACCGGTTCATACAAAATAGCGGTTTCCGGTTTGACAAAAATGAAGACTGGTAAGAATGTGTTGTGCCACTTTTCTCCCTCATGCCGCTTGGGATCTACAAACCGCTTGGGGTCGACATGCCGCTTCAGACCGGGAAACACATTCTGCAAAATCACCACTAGTCTAAAGACTAGTATACAACATACCGGTTGGAACAAATAACGTTTGAGCACAAGCTCATACACATAAAGGGGATCTCAATACAAGTGTGTGTCCATCAATGACAATCACAACATAAACAACAAAAATGCCAACAATATGATGTTGCAGATGTCTCTGATTGAATTTTCTATGTTTTGTGTTTGTGCTTCCATTGTGTTACTCTTGTTGCATGATCCAAACTATTCCCTTTGAGGGCCCTCTGGCCCATGGTTGCATCAGATGGTATCAGAGCTGGTTGTGAACCTTGAGGCATTCGTTTGGGTGAATAGATCACCAATTTGAGGTAGGTTGTGAGTGTATTCAATAGATTTCCGATAGAGAGGCAATTGAAACCTTGTAGTCTGATTTCCTAGTTGAGGCAGTTGCATTGAAGCAAAGGGAGGAGATGCTGCCGAGGAGGATGAACCCTAGGAGGGTAGAACAAATGATGGAGGATTTTAAGAATGAGATGAGGAATGAGATCTGAAATGTGTTGGCTGGTTTGTGGAGGAATCCAAAATTGGAGGATGAATATGAAGAGGCAGGAGAAGAGCTTGAGGTCAAAAACATTGAAGGACCAACATATGAGGGAGAAGAAAGATTTCTTAGAGCGGTGACACAAGTGAGTAAAATTCTCAAAGTTGAGGTTTCTAAATTTTTGGGTTCGTTGAATCCAGATGACTTGATAGACTAGATCAGAGAGTTGGAGGACTACTTCGAGTTTGAAGATGTTAAGGACCCACAAAGAGTCTAGTTAGCACAAACTAAGTTAAAAGGGAATGCTTCTTTAAAATGGAAAGAGTTGTAGAGAGATAGAGTGGAGAACGGTGAGATGAAAATCACCTGGTGGAGGTAGATGGTCCCAAGATTGAAGGCTAAATTCATTCCGGGAGACTATGATTTAGAGTTGTTCAAAAGGTTGTAGAACTTGAAGCAGAAGGAGATGAGTGTGAAGGATTATACTGAATAATTCTACAAGGTGATGATTAGATCTGGTCATTGAGAGATGGATAGGGAAAAGGTGGCTACATACATAAATGGACTCCAATTTAACATCCAGGATGAGATGACTATGTTGAAGATTTCTACAGTTGAGGATGCTTATCAATATGCGTTGAAGGCAGAAGATAAAGTGAAGAGAAGATATCAGAATAACCCTAGGGGAAGGGAGAGACATGTAGCAGATCAAGGGCAGATGAGTGGTAGTATGGAGAAGTAGACTACTGAAGAATCAAAATCTAAATGGAGTAAAGAACTGGAGCTCAGAAGACACAGAGGAAAGGAGGTAGCAGTAAGGAGTTCTTGGGTACATGTTTCAAGTGTGGGTAAACCAAACATAGAGCTTATGAATGTCCTCAGGTTAACAATAGAAAATCAAGGAGTTTCTTAGCATGTGAAGATCTTGAAATAGGAGTTGCAGGTGAGAACTTGATAGAACCAGAGCAAGGAGAATCCCTTATGTTTAGAAGAGTCTTGATGGAGCAGAGCAGTGAGGATATCAGACCTTCTTAGAGAAAGAATCTTTTCTCGACTATTTGTCAATTAGGAGGTAAGTGTTGTAAGGTTATTGTGGATAGTGGAACTACTAAAAATATTTTTCAGACGAGACGGTGAAGAAACTTGGTTTGAAGAGGCTTAAGAATCCTTGTCCTTACAAGGTGGGTTAGTTGAAAGATGATCATGTGGTAGAGATGAAATAACAGTACTGGGTGAACCTTAGTATTGGTCCTTTTAGAGATGAAGTCTTGTGTGATATCTTGCCTATGAGTGCTTGTCATGTTTTTCTGGGTAGACCTTGGCAGTTTGATAGAGGAGCTATCTATGATTGTAGGAAGAACCTAGTCACTATTGAGAAGGATGGACATAATTTTACTTTGGCATCTTTGAAAGAGAAAGAGGTGAGGAAATTGAGTTTTGTGAAGAATTGCAGTGCTGAGAAATAGGTTGCAGAGGTTATACTGAATGTTGGCATGAATTTGAAGAAAGATCTAGCTAATAACAATGTGGTACTGGATGACAACAAGGCTAGAATTTTGGTGGCAGGTAAGATGGATTCCGGTGGAAAGAACATATCAGATTTGCCAAAGAAAGGGAATAGTGGTAAGAGGTAGAGTGTAGGTATGAAACAAGCAAAGAGAGGAGAAGATGATAAGAGATTGGAAGATCTAATTGAAGTTTCGAAAATGGCGAGAGGGAAGAAGTTTGTAGACAAAGAAGACATTTAGATCAGAAGTGAGCATGAGGTCTATATCCCGAATCCTTTTCGATGTTCATGAGCTTCCTCTCATGGAATATCCCCGATTGATGAGAAATATTCCAATCTCTGGGGTGTCTGATGCAGGAGCATCCCCAATTGATGAGAAATCTTGCATCAACCAAAAATATTTGCGTTCAGTTTTGTTCTTGTTTTGTGTTGTAGTTTCTGTGTTTCTTCTAGAATTTTCTGCTAGTTGTTCCTTTTTCATTATGGATTAGATTATTGGCTTCTAGACTTTCTCTTGTTCCTTGTCCAAGATTTTTTGTCCATTTGGATTCTTTTACGACAACTTATCACTTCTGTATTGTTTGTTTCTTGGTTCCTGGAGTAGTTTTGAGCTTAACGACTAGTTGGAGATTTCTTCTTGTGAGAAGCAATTTCTTGTCTTGTGGATCTGTTTGGTACCATGTTCGATGTTCCATGAACCTTGGCCGACCTTCCTTGGTGGTCCACACTTCATTTGCGTTCTTGGCAGAGGAGATCTTCACGTTTTGGGCCTGACCTATTTTACACATTTCATTTTCCCGTTTTGGAGAATGTGATCTTTTGTGGCCGACCCAGATGTGTTTCCGATGATTTATATTGATGTAATTGATCTTTAGGAGGGGGAAAAACAAAGATAGAGGTAGATAAGAAGAAATGTGATAATTTAGTTTCATGATCTATAATTTGGAGATCCATATGATTATAATCTGGAATGTATGATGTAACTAGTCCTGCAAGAATGTTTTGATTTCTAGATGTCGTTGGTTGATTTATGATGAATATATGATGTTGCGGATGCCACTGATTGTATTTTCTATGTTTTATGTTCATGCTTCCATTGTGTTACTCTTTCTACATGATCCAAACTGCTCTCTTTGCGAGCCCTCTACACCATGGCTACGCCACATGGAATCTACACATCTCTGGACTTTGTATTTTGATGGCTCCTACACATAAGGTGATTTTGGCACTGGCATTCTCTTTGTCACATCGTAAGGGGATTGTATACCTAATGCCTACAAATTACATTTTACACGTATCAATAACATTATAGAATATGTTTAGCACTCCTTGTTGGACTCTGTATGGCTGTGTTGTGGAAAATTCTAGTTACATGTTCTTGGTGACTCTCAGCTAGTGATCAGACAAGTTAATGATGATTAAAAGATAAAATATGAAAGTCTAATGTCATACAAGAGAATGGTGGATGACTTCAAGGCTTATTTTATAACAATCACATTTGAACAAATTGTCCAAGATAATAATAGAGCAACCAATGCAATGGCTACAATAGCATCCCTTGTAATAATGCCAAGTGATGTCGTGTGCTGTGAGTTCTTGGTGGAACCGCTCTTGGAGCCTGCTTATAATGTACCACAATTTGAGATGATGTATTATCGTTTGTCCCAATTCCTAATGGTATGGAGACATCTATGCCTATTTACACGATAATACCTGTAAAGCAGAAAATCGCGATCGAACCCCAGTTGTTCTCCCCTCTTCCAACTCCGAGGAGAGAGAAGGGAGGTTCGCTAGGATTCGATGGTTTTCACTTAGGGGAGAGACTTTACATTCAAAAGAGGGGTTGAAAACCACAAGATCCAATCCCACGCAATGCAAGATTGGATGCTAAATGTGTTTCAAGGGTTAAGACAACAAGGCTACCCTCTTTTGTAAAGAATGTTGATAGAAGAATTAAGCTAAGCATGCATAGAAATTGATAAAGATTCGCTTATAAACTGAGATAGGAATACAGTATGAAGCTGCGGACCTGGAATTAGCAGTAAAATGTCGATACGGCGCTGTCCTGCAAATTTGAGCAAAATTTGTCGGGATGATGGCGCCCGGCGCCACGGTCCTCCGAAAAATCCGCGAAACGAAGGGGGATCTGTTCGTCTCTGCACAAGGATTCCAGATCTTCAATTTCAGCCGCGTACCTGCAACCTTGTTCTAAGGATGTTTGTATCCTTATGTGCGAAGGTATAGATGTTGTATGTTGTATGTTGTAGCATGTACTATGTGATCTCCTCTTCAATGGTTGAATCCTTGACTTGAATGAAACACTTAGCCTTGAATGGAGACTTGAAATGATCAATTGCTTGAAGGAATGCTTGAATGCTTGAATGCTTGAATGCTTGAGTATAATTTCCACGCTTTTTTCATCATCCGACCTTCTTCCTTTTTTCTCCTCCAAATGGGAGAGGCAAATGTAGTTTATATACTTGTCATTTAGGGCTGATAGACTGATTTTCCCGACCTTAGGCCGACCAGGAAAGTTTATTTTCCAAATTGCAAACAAAAAGACCCGAAGTCCAAAGGAGACCGGGCCCAAAATAGGACCCAGGGACCAGGGCGCTGGGCGCCCTGGTCCTGAAGGCCCAGGGCGCTGGGCGCTCTGGTCCTGAAGGACAAGGGCGCTGGGCGCTCTGGTCCCACCTCCCGGGACAGCAGGGTGCAAGGAGGTTCAGGCCAGGGTGCTTGAAAAATGCAGTTTTCAGTGTCATGAGCAAGTTTCAGGGTCTCCATTCAGGTTGCGTGTTGCGTCGCCATCGTGAAGACCGAAATGCAGTCGAAATTGCAAGTGTCACAATTTTAGGACGCTACATTTAGCCCCCACTTTAGCGGGAGTATGTATGCCCATACTTCCGGTAAAGTACAAGGAAACAACATTGAAAGACTTTCACCACGTCAAGGAGGCAAGATACACCAAGCCCCCAGTGGACTAAGGATCTTACGACTTCGATTGACAAAGTAAAAGGGAAGATCACGAGGGAGAACCATGACTGTCAGTAGTAAGGTTCCCTCACTATGAGTCATGCAAGAAAGATATCAAAAATTTTCAAGGCAAAGCTAAGTTCGCCAAGAAATTTTCAAGTATCTTGAAAAGATATGAACGGGATGTATGCCCCCCTACGTTAAAGAGATCGCACACGCCTCACCGGGGGTGATTGTTTTAACGTAGTGATACATATAAGAATGAGAAAGGAAAGGAGCACGTTATCGCAAGGATTTAGCCCCCAAGTGTGAGATAAACCCAAGGATAATAGACACAAAACACAAAGCACGAGGTGACTTCGCTTTCCTCGGGGTCAGTATGCTGTATGATAATTCATGTATATATATCATATGTATGTATGCATAATTGTTCTTCATTCCCCAATCAAGGAAGGTCACCTAGAAGAAGGGAACACATGTGTCTTTTGAGTCAACATGAGAGAGATCGAGAGATCTCAATACTTTGCATCGTCCTCAAGTAGACAACACTAAGGACAACAAATAGAAGAATGATAATAACATATAGAAGAAGTAACACAAGAGAGAAGGAGAGAATCTGCTATGCTAATGTAACTAGTCTAGCACGTCATCTACCCCCCGATCTTGCTAATCAATGTTTCGGGAAGGCAGGGAACACGCTAGAGGAGGAACATCCAACACAGCAGATGGAGCTATCACAAGATCCAAACAAGGGCTATGTTCATGTTCCGAGCCACGTTGTTCTTGTCGAGGAGCTAGGATAAGTGCTTTAGAAAATTCAGTAGATAAATGGTTATCAACATCAACAAGTTCATATTCACTATCAGAAGCAAGAGGAGTAACGTTTTCATCATGCATAACATTTTCATCTATATCATCATCAAGATTTATAAAAATAGGATCTTTAACTCGCACAGGATCAAGACCATCATGCATCTTATGTTTAGGAGATTTAGGCTCAATGTCCGGCTGAGGAGAAAATGGAATAATGCTTGTTGAAGGTGTTTTTGGAGATTGCAAAGTTTGAGCTCTAAGATGATGCTTTCGCCGGCGTTCACGTGCAGAACGATTTCGTCTAGTCTTAGTAGGAAGTGGAGAAGATTGAGGAGGAGGAATGTTCTCATTCTTAGCACTTGGGTGTTTAGGTTGTGGTCTCTTAGGCTTGATAATAGGAGAAGAAGAAGGTCTCTTCTCTCTATAAAAAGAAGGAGGAGGAACTGCTCCATATAAAGGAGGAATTTTTGGTTTAGGAAGGAGACCAAGTCCATCATGACGAGGAGGTATAGGTCTACTCTTAGAAAGCTTATTAGATATAGACATAGTCACATCCATAGGGATGGGTTGGGAATCTTCTTGAGGAAAGACATTAGTTTTATCTTTCAAAGGAAGAACTTCCTTCTCAAGAATGATAGGAATATCAAGTTTAGGTGTTCTAGGTTCACTTAGAGATAGGATCATATCTGTTTTCCACTTTTGATAAGATTTGAAAAGATGATCACCTCACGGAGGAAGAGATTGGAATTGTTTAGGCCAAAAGTAATCAATAGGAATGCTAGAAGTTCTTTCAGCTGGTTTAAAGAGACTATGATTGACAGTAACAACTTCACCATTATGGGGAAATTTCAAACACTTATGAATAGGAGAAGCAATAGCTTTCATGGAAGATAGCCAAGGATAGCCAAGCTTCACACGAAATTGTTCGGCAGATGGAATAATAGCAAAGTTCACATCAAGAGATTTGTTATGGACCTCAATAGGCAATGTAATAGAACCAATTGCAGGAGAAGAAAATGCATCAAATAATTTCACAATCACGTCTGTTTTGTCATATATCACTTGATTCAATTGCAAAGTAAAAAGGAATTCTTCAGTAATAACATTAATCATGCACGAAGGATCAATAAGCACTCCACGGCAAGGTGTATTCTTAACTTTTGCAACTATGTATAAAGGACCATCAGGTGCTCTAATGGTTTCACTGGAATCAAATGTGATGGAAGGTTCTTTAGGGATTTCTTGCTGCTCTACAAAGTTAATCACATTCGGAGTCATAGACACAAGACCGGCAGATGAGAGAGAGGAATCATTAGCCTCAATCGCATTAGAGGTATGAGAAGGTAATGGATCAGTGAAAATCTAAAGATTTTGGTTAGGAGGAGCTACAGATGTGTTGCCTTTATCATTCACTCCAGAAACAGAAATAGTATTATTATCAATCAAATCTTGAATTTTACCCTTTAAAGAAAAACATTTTTCAGTATCATGACCAGGCTGACGGTGAAAATGACAAAAAGCTTTATGATCAAAATAAGGTGAAGTAATCTTTGCAGGATCAATTTGTCTTATAGGAGGAAGAGTAAGCACATTTTGTTCCAATAACTTATTCATAATACTATGCAATGATTCATTCAAAGGATTATACTTTCTTTCTTTCTTGAAAAATTTAGAAATAGGAGGCACACCTTATGCTGCATTCACATTGCTGTTGATGATGTTTTCATTGAATTTGATGGAATCTCTGTTCGGTTTAAACTTCCCAAATGGTTGTTGACTACTATCACCCTTATCACTCGGAGCCATAGGATGTGATTGTTCCATTTGACTCACAGTCAGTTGATAATTGTGAAGAGTTGCACACAACTGTTGGAAAGAAGTAAACTCAGAAAATAGAAGTTTGTCTCGAATATCTTTTTGTAAATTAGAAATAAAGATTCTTTGAATGTCATTGTCAGGCACTGGAAAAGAAATTTGAGCATACAAATGCTTATATCTACCAATGAAATCAGTCACTTTTTCTTTAACACCTTGTTTACAATGCATTAAATCAATCAAAGTAACTTTAGGACTTATATTGTTTTGAAATTGTTGAATGAAAGCATTTGCAAGTTGTTCGAAAGAAGTAATAGAATAGGAAGGCAACGAGCAATACCATTGTAGGGCTTTGTCTCTTAATGTTATAGTAAACAGTTTTGCAAGCAACCTTGGGTCATAAGCAAAATCGGTACATAATGTTTGAAAAGTCTTAACATGTGTTAAAGGATCTCCTTTACCATTATAAAGTTCCAAATGCGGGATTTCAACATGTTTAGGAGGGATAGCTCGAACAATGTCAAGAGAAAGTGGGCTCGCAACATCAAATGTGGGCACACTAAACTTAGATTGGTTCATAGAGGCAATTTGTTGCTGTAAAGAAGAGACAGTTTGTGCAAGATTGTTAATGGTTGCTTCAGTCGAAGAATTCATATTAGATGTGTTAGATTGAGATGGAGGTGTTATGTTATTGAAAGAAGGTAAAGAGTAAGGTGGTGGGACTCTATGATAATTAGTCATAGGAGATGATTGGACAGGAGGAATACTACAAGGAGGGATGGAATGGTTAAATGAATTGCCCCCTTCCGTCATGTTCATTTGTGGTGATATAATAGGCACACTCATTGAAGGAATGAATGAAGAAGTTGGATTGAATGAAGGAAGAGGGTTAATTGAAGAAGAAGGGTTGCCCCCATGACTGGTGATCATAGGAGGAATGTCTTGTGTAGAAGTAGCCATTATGTTTGATGTAAAAGTAGGTATGCTAGCAATAGAAGTTGTCAAAGGAATAGAATGATTGACTTGTGTAGGAGGTTGTGTATAACCCAAATTTTCAGCACAACTCTTCATAGGCATCACATTCGAATCCACAATGTGTGCAATACCACGCAAAATATCAATTCCATTCTTATCACTTTGAAGCATACGTTTTAGACCCTCAATTAAAGGAAGAGCTTGACTATCAGGGTACTCATGAGACATCCATTGGTGAAAATCGTCAAATTGGTTATCCAATTTCGAAATTTGTTCTACAGAAACCTCATGGAGAGCTTCTTCATCATTAGGAGGATTAGAGGAATTACCCATGTCCTCGTTAAAAAGGCTATTCAAATTAGGTTCCATCTCCTCAGTAATTAAACCTCGGAAAGACTTAATTCTACGGCTTCGTCTAACGGGAATAGTGTAAGTAGGGCTTATTGTTGTAAAACTCATGCACTAGAAAGAGAGAGAAGATTTTGTTTTTAGAGGTAGCAATTTTCAGTAAAATCAGCCAATCTTCTGGATTTAAGCTGTTAAATGCAATCACGATATTCTCCTGAAATTTCGGAAAAAATGTCTGGGACCGTGGCGCTCGGAGTGCAACACGGTCCTTGCAACTTTTTTCGAAATTTGCAGGGATGAAAGGTATGATGATTTTAGAGCTAATCTGAAAAAATTGAGTGATTTTATGATCTGTAGATAGGCCAAATTAAAGTTGCAATCTCGAAATTGAACCCTACCAAGATTGTCGAAAAATGCAAAATTTGAATTTTGAAAAAGAGAGGGAAACTGAAATTTTGAATTTTATGATTTTAGAGGGAATGTCAAGAGCAATGCAAATTTTGAAATTTGAAAATTGACTCAATTTCACGCAAAATTCAATTTTGAAAGCGGAAATTAAAGTTGTTGTAATTAAGCACTTAATTTCAAAAGTCACAAATTGCAAGAATTTGAATAAAGCACTGAAATTTTTAATGAATGATAACACACTTTTCAGATTTAGGACAGTAAGAACACAATTTTGACACAAAATTTCAATTTCAATGATTTTTAAATGTTTAGAAGCCTTAATCCAAGCAATCACAAGACCAACTTTGACTGTAATTTTCAAGGTGTTATAATTGATAAAATCAGCCAAAATTCTGAATTTTAGCAGAAAAACACAGTAAGATCTCGCTCCCAAAATTTCGGAAAAAATTTCAGGGACGATGGCGCTCGGCGCCACGGTCCTCGCAACTTTTTTCCAAATTTTCAGGGATAAAAGATATTATGATTTTATTGCGGAATCCAAAGTTACAGCTGATTTGGAGATGTTTTGATCAGTGAAATTGTCAGTCAAAGGTTGAATCAAGAAGGTTTCAAAAATTAGGGTTTTGACACTTAACCACTTAATTTTCAGAATTAAAGCACAAATATGAATTGAAAATTTGTAATAGAAGGGCAGATCTAAAACAGGCATTAACATTTAGACATTTCGCAAGTTCAATTACTAAAAAGAAAATTTAGGGTTTTTATGCAATCACCTCTAAAATTTTGCAAAAGATCAAACATGGAAATATAATCAATTTTTTCAGATCTAAGCATGAAAAATCAGAAAGGATGTTCACGTCGGGTTCACCAAAATGTAAAGCGGAAAATCGCGAGCGAACCCCAGTTGTTCTCCCCTCTTCCAACTCTGAGGAGAGAGAAGGGAGGTTCGCTAGGATTCGATGGTTTTCACTTAGGGGAGAGACTTTACATTCAAAAGAGGGGTTGAAACCCACAAGATCCAATCCCACGCAATGCAAGATTGGATGCTAAATGTGTTTCAAGGGTTAAGACAGCAAGGCTACCCTCTTTTGTAAAGAATGTTGATAGAAGAATTAAGCTAAGCATGCATAGAAAGTGATAAAGATTCGCTTATAAACTGAGATAGGAATACAGTATGAAGCTGCGGACCTGGAATTAGCAGTAAAATGTCGATACGGCGCTGTCCTGCAAATTTGAGCAAAAGTTGTCGGGACGATGGCGCCCGGCGCCACGGTCCTCCGAAAAATCTGCGAAACGAAGGGGGATCTGTTCGTCTCTGCACAAGGATTCCAGATCTTCAATTTCAGCCGCGTACCTGCAACCTTGTTCTAAGGATGTTTGTATCCTTATGTGCGAAGGTATAGATGTTGTATGTTGTATGTTGTAGCATGTACTATGTGATCTCCTCTTCAATGGTTGAATCCTTGACTTGAATGCAACACTTAGCCTTGAATGGAGACTTGAAATGATCAATTGCTTGAAGGAATGCTTGAATGCTTGAATGCTTGAGTATAATTTCCACGCTTTTTTCATCATCTGACCTTCTTCCTTTTTTCTCCTCCAAATGGGAGAGGCAAATGTAGTTTATATACTTGTCATTTAGGGCTGATAGACTGATTTTCCCGATCTTAGGCCGACCAGGAAAGTTTATTTTCCAAATTGCAAACAAAAAGACCCGAAGTCCAAAGGAGACCGGGCCCAAAATAGGACCCAAGGACCAGGGCGCTGGGCGCCATGGTCCTGGGGACCAGGGCGCGCCCTAGTCCTGAAGGACCAGGGCGCTGGGTGCTCTGGTCCCACCTCCCGGGACAGCAGGGTGCAAGGAGGTTCAGGCCAGGGTGCTTGAAAAATGCAGTTTTCAGTGTCGTGAGCAAGTTTCAGGGTCTCCATTCAGGTTGCGTGTTGCGTCACCATCGTGAAGACCGAAATGCAGTCGAAATTGCAAGTGTCGCAATTTTAGGACGCTACAATACCTTGCCACTTGACTTATCCAATAAATCTTGTAAAACCTTCATATGCCGAGTCTCCCGGTATGTCATTTTAGCCGATACCTTATGATGCCCTGCTAAATGGACAAGGTTAGTCTGAGATAAATAACACACACAAGAAGAAACCGTCAGTGTTAGTCAATCAAAAACTAATCTAAACAGACATATCAAGAGAGATACTAAAATCATGAAAGCATATTTAACTAAAGAAACAAATACAATGAGGCATCTCCAAATACCTCCTAACATGCTCTTAGCTCTTTCTCCCTTTTTCCTCTCCTCTCCAAGTTCAAAAATAGTGTAGCTCTTAGCAGCTTTTTGCACTATGGATGCTTATGGAGGATTGAGATTGAAATATTGCTCTAAATGTTAATAAAGAAGCTAATATTAAGCTATTGATGCTAAAATGATTTATTTTAACCAAAATGACAATACATGAGTTTGCTATGCTAAATGCTCTCTAAAATGCCTATAGGTTAAATGCATACAAGTTTTCAGGATCTGGATTATGAAGAAATGGGCTCTATTTATAGGAAAAATGGAGCAATGGATGGTTGAGATTGAGGAATCTCAACAAGGGTCCAGATTGAAAGATTTCAAATCCATGTGAGGGCTTTCAACCCAATCCCAGGATGACAAGTGTCAATGTGAGATAGGTTGAGAGGGGAGGGAATAAGCATTAAATGCTTGATATGACCTTGGGAGCTAAAGTCAAGGTTGGTTGAATGAATAAACTCTTTATTCAAAGAATGAAGCTTTTATCCAATGGATAAACTCTTGTGTAAATGTGAAAATGATGAATATGGTCAAAACAATAAATGTTTGGGGGGACAAGTTTGAAATAACCATAAATGGTTATGTAAGAGCCATAAATGGTCATGTAAGAGCCATTAGTGGTCTTGGAAGACTTTGGGGGTTAATTTGTTGAACACACAAAGCATTAAATACTTTTCAAAGACTTTTGATGTCTTTGAGAAGTGACTCCATTTTGCTTAGGAATGTGACAATAATTAGGGGATGGATTAGGCTAATTAGGAAGGGGTTAGAAGAATCTAGAAGGGGATTAGATTTTGCAAGTGGATTTGGTGGGTGAGGGAAAATAGGATTTTATTTAAAATAAAAATTCATTTACTTCAATAAATGTGTGCAAGTTGCATTTATAGAAAAATGCAAGTGGGGGGAGATAATGATTTAAATAAATATTTTTATTTAATTTATTTAAAATAATAAAAGGGGATTTTATTAAATAAATAGATTTTATTTATTTAATTGATTTGAATTTGGTTTAATCAATTAATTAAAATAAATCGAATAATTTATTTAATTAATAGGAGAATGTTTGAAGATGAATTAATTAAATATTAATTTAATTAATTGATGGCTAGTGGATTTTTAATCAAATAAATAGCGAATATTTATTTAATTAAGTTGGACAGATTTGTGTGACTACATTTGCCCCTCTTTGAGACAGTGCGGTTTATCGCATTGTTTCCAAGAAAGAAAAACTGGTGTGAAGAAATGCCCATAAAATGTAAATTTAATGGGTGGTATGCCCCCTCGAGAGATGGGCCGAATTTTTTTTGAAAAATCGGGCGATCTCTCGAAAAAGAATGAAAATTGGCAAGGTGGTAGAAGAGAAGGAGTTAGCCATACGGGTGAAAAATAGAAGAAAACGGGGGAAAAATGGAGAAATGGGGGGCTCGGGAAGTTCATGGGGACCACGACGGTGAGCGGGGGGAAGTTACGGTGACGGCGAAGGGTATAAATGGGGTGAAAGGGATGAAAACATGATCATTTGTGACCGCGACCAGTGTGAAACCAAAGCTCTGATAGGGACATTTTGGAGGAGTGAGCAGCAGTCAGGATGCCGATACCGATTGCAGAGCACAGATTTGAGCGAGTCCGACGGTTCCAGCGCCCGAACGGCTACGAACCAGCGGTACGCAAATTTTGAAATTTTAATTTTTATGCATTTTTTATACATTTTTAGCTGAGTCCAAGTCGAGTCTGAGCAAGAGCACTGGAACTACGGTTTTGGCACTTTTGCTCCATAAACTAGTGCTACTGTGCTGCAATGGCGCTATTGCCCCATTGTTTGAGTGCTTTTGTTTTGTTGTAGCACTATTGTATGCAAGTTTAGGTGCTATTGATTAATAAGTGCACTTGAGGGCTTGTTTGAGCGCGATTGATCTTGATTAGCGCTAATGTGTAGTTGTTTTAGCGCATGTGTAGTTTGAGCGCTGTTGGATAGCTGATTGAGCGCTTTTGTTAGGGTTATAGCGCTATTGCTGAGAAACTAGCGCTTCTGTTGGTAAAATAACACTTTTGCCTTAGGATAAAGAGATGCCCCAAATGATGCTCTGCAAAAAGGATTAGAAAGTCTGTTTGATGGCAACACACACAAGAGCACAAGAAACAAACGTTAGTGTTAGCAACAAAAAATTATCCTAAACAGGCATATCAAGAGAGATATTAAGCATGAAATAGAAAGCATATAAACATAGAATAAAATAGCTAATCAAGATGCTCATAGTTGCTCCTCCCTTGTTCCTCTCCTCTCCAAGTCCCAAATGAGTGTAGCTCTCACCTTTTAGCACTAGCCATGGATGCCATATGGAGATTCAAGATAGTTGAATATGATAAGAAAATGCTATGCAAGTGTAGATAGTGATGCTATAAGAAAGCTCTATGCTAATGCCAGTATAACAACAATACTCTAATGCTTCCTTTTGCTTGAGGAGAAGGGTTCTATTTATAGAAGAAATGGGGAAATGAAGGGTTAAGATTGAGTAATCTTAACAAGGGTTAGGATTGAAAGATATTCAATCCATGTGAGACTTTCAACCCAATCCAATGTTGACAAGTGTCACCATGAGGAGGCTTGAGAGGAGTGATAAGGAGCATTAAATGCTTGAGGGGACATGATGGTTACCCTAGTCAAAGAAATAAATGCTTTGAAGAGACACATGGGTTACATGAGGGTTAAGTTAGGGGTCAAAGTCCTTAACCATGGGTGCAAGTGGAATTAACCATTAATGGTCATGTAAGAGCCATAAGTGGTTTGGAAGACTTTAGAGGTTAATTTGTTGAACACACAAAGCATTAATTGCTTTTCAAAGACTTTAGAGTCTTTGAGAAGTGACTCCAATTTGCTTAGGAATGTGACAATATTTAGGGGATGGATTAGGTTAATTAGGAAGGGTTTAGAAGAATCTAGAAGGGGTTTAGGCATGCAAGTGGATTTTTTAGGAAAATGCAAGTGGGAGAAATTTTGGTATTTTCAATTAAAATAAAATCATTTATTTCAATTAAATGGTGTAATTTGCATTTGGATAAATATTCAAATAAATATTAATTTATTTAAATGAGAAAAAGGAAGATAAAGCATTAAAATGCTTGAAGACTTTGAGGGAAACCATTAAAGGCTTGAAGACTTTAAGGAAAACCATTAAAGTCTTAAGAAGACTTTAAGGGAAGCCATTAAGTTTGAAGACTTTAAGGGAAACCATTAAAGGTTTCAAGTGGGTGAGGATAAATAGGATTTTAAATAAATAATTTATTTAAAATAGTTGTGCAACTTGCTTTTGTAGGAAAATGCAAGTGGGTAGAGGATAAAGGTGATTTAAATAAATGTGAGAGAATATTTAATTAAATAAATATGATTTATTTATTTAATTAATGGTCTGAATTTGGTTAAGTGAATTAAATCAAATAAATTGAATAATTTATTTAATTAATAGGAGAAGAGGGTTAAGATGAATTAATTAAATATTAATTTAATTAATTATTAATTGATGGTTAAATAATCAAATAAATACTAAGTATTCATTTAATTAAGTGGATAGATTTATGTGACTACATTTGCCCCTCTTGAGACAGTGCAGTTTATCGCGTCGTTTCAAAGAAAGAAAAATAGGTGTGAAGAAATGCCCCATAAAATGTAAATTTAATGGGTGGTATGCCCCCTCGAGAGATGGACCGATTTTTATTTTTTATTTTTTGAAAAATCGGGCAGTCTCTCGAAAAAGAATGAAAAGTGGAGGGGATGTAGAATAGAAGAAATTAGAACTAATGATGAAAGAATGGGAGAAAATGGAGTGAATATGAAGAAACAACAAGCCAACGAGTACCCTAAGGTCATGAAAGAGATACATAGCAGATGTAGTGTGGGGTTTGGATTGATGCTATACAATTGATCAAAATTGGTTGGACAATCTGGTGCAATCGGTTTAATTGCCCCAGTCAAGTCAAAGCATGACAATTGATGTCAGTTGGTCGCTTGGACATGATAAAGTCTGAGTAAGTGAATCAAAGTGACCTGATGTGACTTAGACAATTGATATAATTTCCTGATGAAGTCAAGGTATATGAAGCAAAATACTCGTTGAGATGTAGACAATTGATGTAATTGTCCGTTGGATTGTGTTTTATTGGTTGATCAATTGATAGTGTGTGCGTGTGATGGATGGTTGTGGGGAATCATGGCAACCCCGTTGAGACTAGGTCATTGTGATAAATGCCTGATGTAGTCTAGGATTACCATAATCAATTACCTGTTGAGACCCGAAGATACTTGATCAGAGTATCTGTTGATAGTCTAGGTGTGTGGGAGTCGATGTATCTGTGCAGACAGAGTAACTGGCTTAATTTTGTGGATGAGTGAGGATGGGAAGTGATGAAGGGATTAGGATGATGTTGATGATCAAGATAGGGAGGGTGAGGGGGGATTTGATGTTAGATAGAAGATATGGAGGACTAGGACCGAGTCCTATGGAAGAAGATGAGTAAAATAGAGTATGCATTATTATGACTATGTATGCATGATATGCAGCTATTATGAATGTATGGATGGGTGGAATGCAACGAAATGCAATATATACAGATGAGATGGAATGATGATCCATGGTGCTTTATTTTTCATCATTGAGCTTTAAAATGCTATAAGAAAATACAAGCAACTTGACATAAAGATTCAAGATGACCAGAGTATTTCTTACACCTTATATTGTCAGTGTCTCAATGGTAACTTACTTCAATGTCTTGAGCATGACAAAGTTGTTGGTGTAAATAATTATTCATGTTGGATATTATTACACCTTATTTAAGTTTACTTAGGATAATGCATTTCATAGTAGTTTGGGTATGAGACACTTGGGTGTTTGTGCCACATTGGGATAGTGTGTGTAGGAGAATTTCCACTTTTTATGGCGTTGATCTTGTTACTACTCTATCATATCCACTTATTGTGGAGTGATAATTCCACCTTCGGTGGGTGATCCACCTCATATGAAATATTTTATTGTTTCTCTTACCTACCACACCTATTTCCTACCTACCCTTGTTTCTTATTGAGCCACGTGTCATGTTTGTGTGCTCACATATCCATATAGCCTTGCCTATATATGCAGGCTCATATTCATTGTATATAACAACTATTGATCTTTTGATCATCTATCTATTGATGAGAATACAGTTTATTCTTGTCCTATATCTTGTCTCTCTATTTGTACATTTCATTGAGCTCTTGATCTTGGCAAAATCTCACTTGGTATGAGAGCCATTAGAGCATCATTGATTCATCTTTAAGAGGCATTCTTGTGACGTCAAGATCGAGATCTGAGGAGTAGCATCTTTTGGAGGCATCTAAGACTAGATCCAACCTCGTCATTGCATCTGGGTGGCCATTTCCATGAATTTTGAGTATAAATTCGGCTTATTTTGGTGAAAGTCAAATTTCGGGCTTGGAGGAAAAATTTTGCCCAATTTGGGCGGTATGGTATGGATTTCGAAAAAAAATTAAAATTTGTTTTTTATCTGCAGAAAATTTTTTTGGAAAAAGTTTTTTTTGAAAAAAAAAAAAAAATCGGAAATTTGGGGCGGGGGGTCCCGTGATCACCCCCCCACTGTACTTCGTATTTCTGCAAGCATCCTGGCGGTTCATACCTCCCCGACCATTGCAGTTATCGACACTACTCATTTGCCGCAGCTCCAATGACCACCCTCCGCTACCTGACTCGTTGCACAGCCTGCGCGATCCCTGCTTTCCGACAGAGCCGCCGTTGTTTCCCTACCGACAACCCACCATGACTTCCGCAATCTCCCGCAGCGTTGACACCTGTCGTGTCACCTCCGACTGCCAGCCTTCGACTTCCAACAACCCCTATTCATAGGCCCACCGGTCCCACTATTGTGACCTTCTCTCGGCCAGCTTTGCTGGCTCTCTTTCCCGTCGGCCGTCAGCCGCCCCTCCGTCCACCGTCTCCCAGCGGCTCTCTTTGGTGAACCTATCGGGCCCCTCCGCCACGTGGACCTCACCTTCACGTTAGCTTTTGCCATCTAGCCGCCATGCTGCCACCTCAACATCCATGTCGATAGCCACATCAGTGATCGTACAACCATGCAGAATTATCTATATCTGCCACGTCAGCATCCACATCGGATTCCGTACTAACACATCATCTGTATAGACCAATCATTTTTTGCCATGTTATAGTCCGTATTGTATAGATGCCCAACCAGCAGCGAGGTGAAGTTTTTGTGACAGCTAGACGACCATCAAATTTAGGCTCATGACTTGCCGATGTCATCATTTAAAAAAAAAATTTGCAGGCTACCTCCGTTGAGCTTTTTGATTTTGTAGTTCAACTTCAAATGGCCATATTTTGCTCATTTGTGCTGCTTTTTTGGTACATTTTTTTTTGAAATGGGCTAGAATTTTTTTTACTTTCTTGCAGTGACATTATTTTCTGATTTTGTTGGATATATTTTTTTATAAATCTCTATTTTTGGTGACTATACCTACCCAATCCTCATTTCTGCAACTTCCAGGACTTCGTTTGGGCTCATATGAACTCCTTTTCAGGTGCTGTTTTTTTTGAAAGTACATGATTTTTCATCTACTCTCATAATATGCTATCAGTTTATAGAAATTTTGGGTAGAAATTGTACTTTCAAAATATGGTCTTTTTTGGCCAATTTGGCACTTGTATTGCATAGATCTATCTTGCTAGTATTTTGCATTTCTCAGCCTATTGAGGCAGTTGTAAAACAAAATTAGAAGTCCAACTTGCCATTATTTGCAAGTGGCTTATTGTACACGCACTACATATAAAGTGCCAAAATCATCATTTGGGGGGGGGGGGTACTTTGATTGATTGAATTTGGGGGGGGGGGGGGGTCTCTTGTGCTTTTGTGCTCTTGTGTTATTTCCTTTTTTCTGCTATGGGTTCTGCTAAGTTTCCTTTCTTAACTCCTCATAATTATGCTACTTGGAAAATTGATGCATGGAGTAAACTTATGGAAAAAGGACTAACTCATTATATTGATGGAACTATTGTTGCTCCCGCTGATCCTAAGGCTGATCCTGTTGGTCACTTGGATTGGCTCACTAAAAATATCATGGCAATTGGTACCTTAAGAAAGTATGTATCAAAGGATCTCATTTTTCATATTGAGAAATGTACTCTAATCAAGGATGCTTGGAAAAAGTTTCAAGACTTGTATGGTCAAGTTGATGAGAATAGGGGATATCAAATTGATAGTGATCTCACCATGTTAGATCCCAATAACTTTGATACTATACAAGATTATGTCACTAAGGCAAAAGAGTTGAGGGCACAACTCAAGGATTGTGGCATTGATAAGAAGGATACTCAATTGATCTTCAACTTCATGGGAAAACTTCCACAAGAATATGTTGCATTTGTTTCTAGTTTCCAAACCCATAGGATGACAATGGGTTCAAGCTACACAATGCCCATATTTGATGCTTTCATCAAAATGTTGATGATGGAACAAACTAAGTTGATAAGCATGGGCATTCTTAAGGCTTCTAAGTCTCAAGCATATATGGCAACTCAAGGGAACAAAGGAAATCAAGGAAAGGACAACTCAAACAAGAAGAAATGGAAATCAAAGCCAAAGGACAAAGCATCATCTTCTCCACAACATTAAGATTCATCCTCTTCCAAGAGGGACAATTCACCAAAGAGGGAGAGACCTACTTGTGCCTATTGTAAAAAGTTTGGTTATGAGGAGCGTTGTTGCCATTCTAAGAAGATTGATGAGCTCACACATATCCTCAAAAAGCATAACATTGATTTGCCTAATGTCTACAAGAAGGATGATTCATCAACTTCCACTTCCACACATTCAAAAGGAAAAGGGCAAGCATCATTGCTTCTACAAGTGGGAAGACTCACTCTTTTGGGAAAAGGAAAGGAAAATCTCTTTGTGCTACTACAAGTCATGATTCAAGGAGATGGCTTCTAGTTTCAGGGTCTTCTCATCATATGGCATCTTCACAATCTATATTCTGTACATTTGAGCCTTGCACCATGTCGCAGATTTTGATGGGAAATCATACATACATGGATGTGATTGGGAAAGGATCTATTGCTATTGGGGATAACTCCTTCAATGATGTGTTGTGTGTACCCCACTTGACAAACAATCTCTTTTCCATCTATCAAATCACACATGACACAACTAAGAGAATTGTGGAGTTCACACCTGAGTCAATTTTCATTAGAGACTTGGAGACTAGAGCTATCATTGCGAATGGGGTGGTTGATCATGCATCTTGGCTATACTCCTTTTCAAATTTTGTTGATGATGATGATTCTTCACATGATGATCACACTTCTTGTGATGATTTAGACTTTGAGGAGAACTTTGGGTACTTGAACTTGGGGATTCTCACATGTGACCCCGTTCTTGAGCCTTGTGTTTCATCTCCTCCTATTGATATCACATCACCTATTGCACCTGATGATGCGAATAGTGAGATAGTTTTTCCTTCATGTGATTCAGTGCAGAAAGATATACCTTGTCTTCCAGCTTCAGTTTCTTGGGATGAGTACTTGAGAGACATTGCAGGTTTGTTTGTGGAATCCTACATTGCAGATTTGGGAGACATCATTGATTATATTCATCTTCTCTTTGATGAAGATGATCCTTCTTTGATTGTTGTGAGGGGACACTTTGACCCTCTTTTTCATTCTCTACCTCATCATTCTTTCGAGGTTGACATGATTCTGGATTCTTATGTACAACAGTTGGAGGAGGTCTATTTATGTTTTGGGGAGACATGCGAGTCTTTGGGACTTGTTCTACTTTCATCTCCACTAGATCTTGGAGTGCCTTTTTCAGTAGTGTGGAGTAGTTTACCACCTTTGGAAGGGGTATCTTTCATCTTAGACATGGGGACACTTGAGCAGTTTTTAGAGATTCCATTGAATCATGAGTTTTTTTCATACTTCTTCCCTTCATGATTGGGGAGACTTCATGGATATTCGTGGAGTAGTTTCTTCCTAAGGAGAGGAATGTTGTTCGACATTCATGGAGCAGTTTCTTCATACATCATTGAGCTTCTATCATTGGTGCAGATTCTACATTTAGGGGGGGCTTCCTAGATTTTCTTCTTCTCTCATATGGGGGGGGAATTTTTCCTCACATGGGGTTTTGTTCCTCACATGCTTCTATGAGAGTTCTCTTGTATAAATTTCATCTCTCTTTTTGGGGGAGGGTTTTTTCCCATTGGGTTTTTCTCTCTTTCCCCTATTTGTGAGAGATTTCATTGCATTGGTTTGCATGCATTTACATTTGTACATGGGTACCTAACATGGCCTCGTAGCCGGGACCCATCTTGCATTTCTTAGTTGCATTGTATACTTAAGTGCATTCGCCTAAGTTGCACTTAAGGGGGGGTGTTGGTGTAAATAATTATTCATGTTGGATATTATTACACCTTACTTAAGTTTACTTAGGATAATGCATTTCATAGTAGTTTGGGTATGAGACACTTGGGTGTTTGTGCCACATTGGGATAGTGTGTGTAGGAGAATTTCCACATTTTATGGTGTTGATGTTGTTACTACTCTATCATATCCACTTATTGTGGAGTGATAATTCCACCTTCGGTGGGTGATCCACCTCATGTAGAATATTTTATTGTTTGTCCTACCTACCACACCTATTTCCTACCTACCCTTGTTTCTTATTGAGCCACATGTCATGTTTGTGTGCTCACATATCCATATAGCCTTGCCTATATATGCAGGCTCATATTCATTGTATATAACAACTATTGATTTTTTGATCATCTATCTATTGATAAGAATACAATTTATTCTTGTCCTATATCTTGTCTCTCTATTTGTACATTTCATTGAGCTTTTGATCTTGGCAAAATCTCACAAAAGCCAACACTGCCTTGTAAGAGGTGCACAAAGGTATATGTGGGGCACATTTGAGTGGTCCTACCCTAGCTAGGAAACTCTTGCATACTAGTTACTACTGGCCTACCATGGAAAAAGATGCTTATCAGTTTGTCAAGAAATGTAAGCAATTCTAGATACATGGAGACTTGATACATGTGCCTAGTAATTACAACCAATTGTTACATCTTGGCCCTTTTGTCAATGGGGACTCAACCTCATGGGAAAAATCAATCCACTCACATCCAATGGCCATAAATTCATCATCACTGCTATAGAATATTTTTAAAAATGGATTGAAGCCATTCCTCTCACCCATGTCACTGGTAAACAAATTGTTGTAACATTTATTTTGAATTACATCATATGCCGCTATAGTTTTATTTTGTCTATCATCACAGATAAAAATTGTCTCTTCAAGAATTAGGATGTCCATGAGCTTTGTGAATTTTTTTATATTCAACACAATTTTTCAACACCCTACTAAAAAGACCATACTGAAAATCCTCAAAAAGATAGTCAATGAAGTTGGTTGTGATTGTCATATCCAACTGAACCCAATCTTGTGGGCTTATTGCACGAGTGTCCGCGCTCCCACATACGCCACTCCATACGCCCTTGTTTAAGTGCTGAAGCCATACTACTTATTGAGGTAAATATACCTTCCTTATGGCTCTCTTTGTGCAATCTAATCAATGATGAAGACTACAAAGTCTCCCGCTTGCATGAGTTAGAAATGTTGGATGAATGAAGAAAAATTACATTCAATCACCTTAAAGCATACTAGTAGTGCATGTCCAGAAGTTAGAACCACAGAGTAAGGCCACGTGCATTTGAGATTGGTGATCTTGTCCTTAAAGAGAATCCCAAAAATTAGCAAGACAAAGACAAAAAGGGCAACTTTGAACCTAATTGGCTAAGTCCATACATCATTACTATTGCATATGGATCCATAGCATATTAGCTGGCTACTCCAAAAGGTGAAATGCTTGACAATCCAATCAATAGCATTCACCTTCGCAGATTTTACACTTGAGAATTTTAGATAATTTCTGTAAAGGTCTTGAAAAAATACAAATAAATTAGAAAAAGTCCTAAAAAAAGAAAAGAAAAAAATGAAAAAAGAAAAAAGAAAAGAAAAAATGAAAAAGAGAAAGAAGAAGAGAAAAAAAAGTTAAAATAAAAAAAAAGTAAAGAGAAATAAATTCGTCCATATGTGAAAACCACTTTGGTGGCACCTTGGGTAAGTACCATGATGAAAACTGAGAAACCGACGCCATGTGTAGGGACTTTGCTTCTCTCTCCTTTAGTACTCTACTTGATCATTCCTATCCATACCCTTCCTATCACACCATAATAACCTATCTACCCCATCATAGCTTGTGGATTGTTTTTCATAACCCACACGCACACTGCTCCTACATAATAAGTTAATCCTATCCCTCACCAGGGCACCTTCTCAACCTTAGCGGTGGGTTAGTATATTTGTAATATCACGGTTGGAGGAACTATTATCTCTGTCTATCTTTTCACTCACAAATTACAATAAAGTTTCACTTGCACCATTGATCTATATCACTTCACCTTTGCTTCAAAATAAAGACATTCAGTTCATGGATGGATTACACTTTAGACAAGCATGTAGC
The DNA here is from genome assembly GCF_030272615.1 of Cryptomeria japonica. Lineage (NCBI taxonomy): Eukaryota > Viridiplantae > Streptophyta > Pinopsida > Cupressales > Cupressaceae > Cryptomeria > Cryptomeria japonica. Next base: position 889,773,957 of record NC_081414.1, on the reverse strand, counting down.
TTTGGACTTCATTGAGATCATGATGTGACAAGACTAAGATCGAGCAAACATAACAACATCCTATCAACCTGACAAATCAAACACATTAACTATGGGACAAGAATTATTTTGCCATGAAACATAATGTCTATCTGTTTGTTTATGTCTTTTGATTTTTTTGTTTTTATCTTTGGTGACATGTCTTTTAGCTTTTTTGGGAATTCTCTGACCAGAGATTTCATCTCTAGGATGTCTTTGACTAGAAAGGCGAGGATGGGGCATGTTCACTTGTTTGCTGCTTGTGGAATGTTCCTTAGTAATAAGATGTCTCATCTTAGACATGATTGTCTAAGATCATCAAGGACATATGGTTCTTATGTGAACAAGAGCATTCCTTTATTGTCTTATATGTCTTCCTACATGCAATTTTTATATCGATTCATTTGGATCTAATCCATATCTATATGAATTCATCCTTTTGTCATAATAAGCTAAATGATGATATACACACTTAAAAAACATAAGAATTTTTATCACCTCCGTATCCTCTTTATCATTATCCATTTTCTCACCACTTTCATCCTCTTTTCATCACTTTCATATCCTTTTTCTTCCACCATTTTCTTTTCATCTTCATTTTTCTTCCTCTTCCTTATCTCAGAGAGATCAATCAATCGCTTTATCCAAATGATACATGTCTCTTAAATCTTTATCCATTGGTTTATCAAATCAATCAACTTTCTTCTTGAGATTTTATTGCTCCATTATTAATCAATCAATCAACCATTGTAACAATTTGTCTTGCACTAGCATCAATCTTAACCAGCTTAATCAACTTTATCAACTTTGCTATACTGTTCACTTCCATCAACTGTTTAGTTACGCCTCTCAGTTGTGTATTTTCATCAAATGTGCATCTTAGCTTCATCACTCGTGCAATGTCAATCATTTAATATTTTCATGTAATCTATCAAGAGATTAGTCTCCACCACAATCTGTTAAATCAATCTCTTGAGGGGGCATATCATATCAATCATCATCCTTACTAGAATATCCCTCGGGCATGTATCGGTTAATCATTTTCTTTGAAACAATGTGATAGGCTGCATTGTCTCAAAGAGGGGCAAAATGTAGACACATAAAAGTTTCCTCATGCAACAATATTAATATTTTCCCATTAATCAAGTGGATCCATTATTTATTAAATATCTTATACCCTTATTCCATAATTCATTCCTCATTATTTCATAAATCCATTTAATAACATATTCTATATATTTCCTACTCTCCATCATTCATTAAATCCATTTTAATAATAAATTCATAAATCTCTATCGTTTCACAACCTCATTCTATTTATCTTCTTCCTCCTTCACCAATTGCATCCACTTAATGCATGTGGGACAAACATTTGCACCAATCTTTTATTCCACATTTATCTTGCAATTTTGGATCCACCTTGAGGACACCTAGATAAATTCCTTGCTCCCTCTCATTTCTAAGCCTAGAAAGTTATCTCACTTTTGCATTCTAGTTTACTCTTGTATTCTAGTTGATCTCCATTTCCTTCATCTACAATTATCACATCAATTTTAATACTTATTGTAATATTTATCCTAACTCTAAATCCTTAAGCTTATAAATGATAATTAAGTATCTTAGGTAAATTTATAACACAAACGCACTTATTTTCTACACAATAATTTTTTCCAATTGTGAGGGTTTTCTTATTTCTCTTGCTATGTCTATCTACTCTATTGCATCTTATTTTTTCTGGGGCCTTTCTATTTTGAAGCAATCTAGTCCAATATTGATTGGGCATGACTATATACATGCCTTGTTAACTAGGGGTGCAACTATGTGGTGACTAGTGTTGATGTGTAGTAGAAGGACGGTTCAAGTTTTATGCAGGATAACATTTGCATGTCAACTATGGGGAGGCTCCTTTCCCCATGATTTTTAGAGTAATAAGTTTGTAACCTTGGTGCCTCTATTATCTCTATTGTGTCCCTTACTTTTTCTTTATCTTTGCTAGATGAGAAGCTTATTTCTCTTATATCATTGGTCATGCTAGATCTTTTCTAGGATTGGATACTACTAAGAGTTATCTAATGTTGTTGTTGGGTATATGCACGAAGTTGTGGTACCAAAAAGGTGCCACACTTCAAAAAAAAATTAAAAAGCCGATAAGGCGCACACACTATAGGGCGCGCTCCCTATAGTGTGCACGCCTTATAAGGCGTATGTGCATTATAAATAGCAAAAAAACCTTGCTCCGCATTTTTGCATTCCAAACCCGCGTTTTGGCATTTTTGGGTGCTATTTTCTTGCGCTCCCTCTTTGTAAAAGCTTGAAATTGGGCACTAAGTTGTCCATCTCTCATCAAAATGCCGCCACGCCATCGAAGAGCTTGAAGAGGTATGTATTTTTATTTTCTTATTGTCATTTTTTTAATTAATTTGAAGATTAAACTAGGTTTATTGATTTAAATTTATTTTCATTATCAGAAAATGAGATTAGACAAGAAAATATTGAAAATACTCAATCACCTCCTCATGAAGACCATATTGAAGAAGAAGCACATCAATCAACTCCTCATGAAGACCATATTGAAGAAGAAGCACATCAAGAACCTCCTACAATCCCTAGACACCCCATAGGTACACAAGAAAATCTATTAGGTCAAATAGAAAATAGCCAAAAAGAGCTTGAAGGTTTAATCGCAAGGCTAAAAGATCCCACTGGAACAAACTCCCATAGGATAAACCTTGCCAGTTCTTTGCAATCTATTGTATCTCACATACAATATGTGAGTGGGCAAACAAATTTTTGGTCCCATAAGAAGGAAGAACAAAAGCAATTTTATGCTGACAAATTATCATATGCGGCAGTGAAGAAAAATAAAATTAATAAATTTGACTTGTGTGCTCTTTTTACGGACCCCCGAACGAATCAACCTTTACACCCTGGATGTAGGAGATTCCCTATTCATTGGTGTCATCATGAAGGGATTAAGAACAATTTTTGGGATAGGTGGTGGATGGTATTTGATCAACCCCCATGCAATAATCATGAGGTTCCCCAATACTTTTTGAGAAAATTGTATTGTGAGTTTGTCCTTAATGAGATCCCAAACTATTTTGATTTTCTAGATTTTCAAGGTAGAGGTGGGGGTTCCTCGCATGATAGAGAGGGTACACAGTGTGATCCAAATCTCCCACCAAGACCCTTGGCCAGACCTATGGTGGAGCATGTTATTATTCCTTCCATTGTGAAGGAGAGTATTAAGGTCGAAACTCTAGACTCGATTAGCTCACTCACTCAGACCCTTATACAGTATGCTAGTCCTCTAGTAGAGGGTGATGCGAGTGATGATGTTGATTCTTCTAAGCATCGAGTTCCAGCTCAATTTTGTCGATCTTGTGGTTCTCTTTGCACTTATGATCCTAATAGTTCTGAGAATGCACATGCACGAGCGGAGTTTGCTACAGAGAACATTGTCATGACAGAATCCTTGTTGAACGAAACATTTGGCATTGATACCCAGGTGAATTTTATTATAAGTTAATTTCATTCTTTTTATTAAATCTTATATGTAAATTTGAGAATATATCTAAATTAGTAAATTATTATGATAAAAAATCAGGGTCAAAGTGTTCACAATACTAGCAACATTCCTGCAACACCCTTTTTCACTACTTCGTCGACTCCATAGGTATACAACGAGTGAAAAAAAAAAATTATTATATGTAGATAGTTGAACCTTATGTGAATGATTTTCTAATTACCCATTTTGGATGTCAAATAGTTTGATGCTAGAGCTTCAACATCAACACCTCGTAGTGTATTTCATCGACAATCTTTCACCTAGGTAAACAATTTATCTTTAATGTTGTTATTAAATAATATAGATAGTTTTGGTGATTAATCAATATACTTTGTTTAATTTTCAGATGTTGAATTCAAAGACTCCTCCTTCTATCTGCGTGTCAATGGAGCGCGGTGTTGCTACAGTAGTAGCAAGTTCAACTGCTTTAACAGAAGTATGAGACATATTTGTAAATTTAGTAAATTAGCATTACATTTGTTATCTTAATAATATGTTATTGAAAATTTTAACGACACTTGTATTTAGTTTACTTTATATTGTGATGCTTACAGGAGGGGCTTGTCACTCCAAATCATGAACGTGCACCTATTGTGGATGAACATCATGATTATTTGTATGCGGTAAGTGACTATTCTATTATATGTCATTCTAAAATTCAATTTTTGTATATGCTAACATCATTCTTTTCATTGTATCGGGTGGAGTTACAAAAAAGTCTGGAGAGGAGGTCGAGTGGACGTACTCAAAAGACACCTGCATCATATACATCTCCATCCCCTCGACATGCAAAGATATCTCGCGATCTATTTCCTTCCCCTAGAGGGAAATGAATAGAATAGGGTCCTATGTTGTATGCCTATATGGCAATTTTGAACATATGTTTTATATTACGAATATGTGACATTCTATCGCCATATGTCTTTTGGAAAGCTCCTATTTGACTTTATTGGATACCATGTTGTATACCTATATGGAAAATTCGAACATATGTTTGTATTACAAATATGTGACATTCTATGTCCATATGGCTTTTGGCAAGCCCCTATTTGACTTTATCGGATATCATGTTGTAGGCCTTTATAGAAATTTTGAACATATGTTTTGTTTTATGAATATGTGAAATTCTAAGTCCATATGGCTTTTGGCAAGCCTATTTGTTTGTATTGGATGTATTTGATAGTTTTAACGGTATACAATGTTGCATGGATTTGTAGCTTTTTGGTTAATGCAAATCATTTATCATGGTTATCCATAATTGCAGAACAAATGATTAGATGAATAATTGCACAAAGTTTATTATTACTTAAGCTTTGAACCTAAATATGTCTTTGTAATCCAAGACACAAGACACCTCGATGCGTATGAGCTAACGGTTTGGTGCCGCAACACGACCCCGTAGGATCAGACAGATCGTTCTTATGATTAATGGGCATGGAGAAACGCGATGCCAAATATTGACAACTTTGAGCAATTTGAGCACTTGGGCGATTTGGCTGCTAGGGTGTGGCCCACAACGATCGGGTGAGTTGGAGAGAAAAAAGAAGGCATTCCAAGTGTAAACCCGGCCATACCGATGCGTATGAGCTGACGGTTCGGTGCCGCGACGAGTGGATTGAAAGATGGGGCATTGTGCAACTTTTCATTGAACTCATCTGTCGCTTTTTTGTCGCGACCAAGAAAGAGTCACCACGAGCAACTAGATCTGAGTCTACCCAAATCGAGAGAGGTTTTTTTAGAGTGCCATAACATGACCCCGTAGGATCAGACAGATCATTCTTATGATTAACGGGCACGGAGAAACGTGATGCCGAATATTGACAACTTTGAGCATTTTGAGCACTTGGGCGATTTGGCTGCTAGGGTGTGGCCTGCAATGATCGGGCGAGTTGGAGAGAAAAAAGAAGGCATTCCAAGTGTAAACCCAGCCACCCTGATGTGTACGAGCTGATGATTCGGTGTCGCGACGAGCGGATTGAAAGATGGGGCATTGTGCAACTTTTCATTGAACTCATCTGACGCTTTTTGTCGCGATCGAGAAAGAGTCACCACGAGCAACTGGATCTGAGTCTACCCAAACCGAGAGAGGGTTTTTTATAGTGCCATAACATGACCCCGTAGAATCAGATGGATCATTCTTATGATTAATGGGCACGTAGAAACGCGATGCCGAATATTGACAACTTTGAGTAATTTGAGCACTTGGGCGATTTGGCTGCTAGGGTGTGGCTCGCAACGATCAGGAGATTTGGAGAGAAAAAAGAAGGCATTCCTAGAGTAAACCTGGCCACCCCGACGCGTACGAGCTGACGGTTCGGTGCCATGACGAGCGGATTGAAAGATGGGGCATTGTGCATCTTTTCATTGAACTCATCTGTCGCTTTTTGTCGCGACCGAGAAAGAGTCACCACGAGTAACTAGATCCGAGTCTACCCAAACCGAGAGAGGATTTTTTAGAGTGCCATAACACAACCCCTTAGGATCAGACGGATCATTCTTATGATTAACGGGCACGGAGAAATATGATGCCGAATATTGACAACTTTGAGCATTTTGAGCACTTGGGCGATTTGGCTGCTAGGGTGTGGCCCACAATGATTGGGCGAGTTGGAGAGCAAAAAGAAGGCATTCCAAGTGTAAAACCAACCACCCCAACGCGTACAAGCTGACGGTTCGGTGCCGCAACAAGTGGATTGAAAGATGGGGCATTGTGCAACTTTTCATTGAACTCATCTGTCACTTTTTTGTCACGACCGAGAAAGAGTCGCCACGAGCAACTAGATCTGAGTCTACCCAAATTGAGAGAGGTTTTTTTACAATTCCATAACACGACCTTGTAGGATTAGACAGATCATTCTTATGATTAACGGGCATGGAGAAACGTGATGCCGAATATTGACAACTTTGAGCATTTTGAGCACTTGGGCGATTTGGCTGCTAGGGTGTGGCCCGCAATGATCAGACGAGTTGGAGAGAAAAAAGAAGGCATTTAGGGTGTAAACCCGACCACCCCAACACGTACGAGCTGACGGTGCGGTGCCACGACGAGCGGATTGAAAGATGGGGCATTGTGCAACTTTTCATTAAACTCATCTGTCGCTTTTTGTCGCGACTAAGAAAGAGTCACCACGAGCAACTGGATCCGAGTCTACCCAAACCGAGAGACAATTTTTTACAGTGCCATAACATGACCTTGTAGGATCAGACGAATCCTTCTTATGATTAACGGGCACGGAGAAACACAATGCCGAATATTGACAACTTTGAACAATTTGAGCACTTGGGCAATTTGGCTGCTAGGGTGTGGCCCACAACGATCGGGTGAGTTGAAGAGAAAAAAGAAGGCATTTATAGCATAAACCCAGCCACCCCGATGCGTATGAGCTGATGGTTTGGTGCCGCGACGAGCGGATTGAAAGATGGGGCATTGTGCAACTTTTCATTGAACTCATCTATTGCTTTTTGTCGTGTCCAAGAAAGAGTCGCCACGAGCAACTAGATCCAAGTCTACCCAAACCGAGATAGGTTTTTTTAGAGTGCCATAAAATAAACCCGTAAGATCAGATGGATCGTTCTTATGATTAACGGGCATGGAGAAACGTGATGCCGAATATTGATAACTTTGAGCATTTTGAGCACTTGGGCGATTTGGCTGCTAGGGTGTGGCCCGCAACAATCGGGCAAGTTGGAGAGAAAAAAGAAGGAATTCCTAGTGTAAACCCGGCCACCCCAATGTGTACGAGCTGACGGTTCAGTGTCGCGACAAGCGGATTGAAAGATGTGGCATTGTGCAACTTTTCATTAAACTCATCTGACGCTTTTTGTCGCAACCGAGAAAGAGTCGCCACGAGAAACTGGATCCGATTTTACCCAAATCGAGAGAGGCTTTTTTACAGTGCCATAACATGACCCCATAGGATTAGACAGATCGTTCTTATGATTAATGGGCATGGAGAAACACGATGCCGAATATTGACAACTTTGAGCAATTTGAGCACTTGGGCGATTTGGCTGCTAGGGTGTGGCCCGCAATGATCGGGCGAGTTGGAGAGAAAAAAGAGGGCATTCCTAGTGTAAACCCGGCCACCCTGATGTGCACGAGCTGACGGTTCGGTGCCGCGATGAGTGGATTGAAAGATGGGGCATTGTGTAACTTTTCATTGAACTCATCTGTCGCTTTTTGTCGCGACCAAGAAAGAGTCGCCACGAGCAACTGGATCCGAGTCTACCCAAATCAAGAGAGGAATTTTTAGAGTGCCATAACATGACCCCGTAGGATCAGACAGATCATTCTTATGATTAACAGGCATGGAGAAACGTGATGCCGAATATTGACAACTTTGAGCATTTTGAGCACTTGGGCGATTTGGCTGCTAGGGTGTGGCCCGCAATGATCGGGCGAGTTGGAGAGAAAAAAGAAGGCATTCCAAGTGTAAACCCAGCCACCCTAACATGTACGATTTGATGGTTCGATGTCACGATGAGTGGATTGAAAGATGGGGAATTGTGTAACTTTTCATTGAACTCATCTGTCGCTTTTTGTTGCGACCGAGAAAGAGTCGCCACAAGCAACTGGATCCGAGTCTACCCAAACTGAGAGATGATTTTTTAGAGTGCCATAACACAACCCCGTAGGATCAAACAGATCATTCTTATGATTAACAGGCACGGAGAAACGTGATGCCGAATATTGACAACTTTGAGCATTTTGAGCACTTGGGCGATTTGGCTACTAGGGTGTGGCCCGCAACGATCGGGCGAGTTGGAGAGAAAAAAGAAGGAATTCCTAGTGTAAACCTAGCCACCTCGACATGTACGAGCTGACGGTTTGGTGCCGCGACGAGCGGATTGAAAGATGGGGCATTGTGCAACTTTTCATTGAACTCATCTGACGCTTTTTGTCGCGACCGAGAAAGAGTCGCCACGAGCAACTGGATCCGAGTCTACCCAAACCGAGAGAGGAATTTTTATAGTGCCATAACATGACCATGTAGGATTAGATGGATCATTCTTATGATTAAAGGGCACAGAGAAACGCGATGTCGAATATTGATAACTTTGAGCAATTTGAGCACTTGGGCGATTTGGCTGCTAGGGTGTGGCCCACAACGATCGGGCAAGTTGGAGAGCAAAAAGAAGGCATTCCTAGCGTAAACTCGGCCACATTGACGTGTACGAGCTAACGGTTCGGTGCCATGACGAGCGGATTGAAAGATAGGGCATTGTGCAACTTTTCATTGAACTCATCTGTCGCTTTTTGTCGCGACCGAGAAAGAGTCGCCACGAGCAACTGGATCTGAGTCTACCCAAACTGAGAGAGGCTTTTTTAGAGTGCCATAACATGACCCCGCAGGATTAGATGGATCATTCTTACATGTCACTAACATCGAAAAAAACCATGCCGAATTTTGATAATTTTTCACACTTTGAGTGATTGACAACAAATGAGCATTATTTACATCTTTTACCATATTAACAGGGTATACTTCACGAAATGATCCCATGTGATCTCTAATGGTCCAAAATGACATTATTTACATTAAATCACACAAAACAAGACAAAAACATAATTTTTAATATTACAATGCCTCGAGTAGTCAAAAATACAAGTCATGTACATATATCCAAATAAGATTGATATTACAATTTTTTACGTTTACATTTAATCCAATGAACCATCTGGATCTGCTCGACTCTTTATCGTGTCTAGTATGGCCTCATGGTCAGACTCACAAACCTTCCATAGGTTCTTTTTTAGTGGTCTACCCCCATATCTGATCAAATGAACATTTGAAGCTACAACAAGGTTATAATAATGAAGAATCTTCCTATGTGTCTCGAAGTCCTCGAACAACCACAAGTTAGACTTCTTCACTGGGTACCTTCTAAGCCATGTACTAGTAACAACTACTGATCCTGTGGGGTACTCAATATTTTCTCCATCTACCATAGGGTGATCCAATTTATTTTTTGCGTCCACACAATGACACAGGTAATAATATGTTCCTTCTTCATTGTCTTCAGCTGCAATTACTGCATAAACATGCCTTGCAATGATAAAGTGAGAAGAATTTAACACCTAAGGTAAAATATTAAAGTACAAAAATTGCATGCGGATAATTTACCTGGTTGGACTAAATCTGACACATGGTCAAAGTCAATTGATGCTTCCATCTGTATGAGTTGTAGTGCACTCGGAGGTCGGTATGTCTCAAGTGGGATGAGAGGTCTCATACACCATTCGTCCACCCACTCCTTTCACTCACAGTCATTATAGGCACCATCTCTACATGAAGAACAATAACATGCCATCCGCTGCGTATGGATAGCCCATGAACCTACATTAGAGCTTTTGAAAGAGTGTAGCTCACTCGATCCTGTCAATGTACAACAATCTTCTAATTTTGCAATGTTAGTATCATCTACCAACCAAAAAAATTTGCGAACTAAAGACTTACCTTGATTACCTGGACCAATTGTACCATTGCACCATTGAACAATTGATTTTGCATCTTTCAAGTTTGCATTCCCTTTGTACTTTAACTCTTCTCGTGCTAAAGCTCTTTTAATACATGCTCTTGCACCATCATGCTCCCCTTTTCCATGCCCAGCCTCAGAGAAATTCCACATATGTTGAATAGCAGTCAACTTATGCATCCTACTCAACCAATAAAACATCCAAGAGTTCTTAAATTGCGATGCACAATTATCTGACCATATGATATGTTGACGGAATGATATGCCTCGGCTAGCCAAATCATTGTAGAATATCTAAAAACAACCTTGCACAAACTCTATAGAGTGTGAGCGATCATCACCGATGTAAAAATGATACTCCCTCAATATCTTCCTATCCTCTTCCATACTATCATGTGCATGAATGAATGCTATATGCACAAAAATGGCAACTTGTGTGGAGTTGTAATGTTGTGATTGCACCTCGTTCTGCGGTTGTAGTGTGTAGTTCTCTGCAAAGTCAACAATTGAAACGATTGTATAAAGTGGAAATGTGTCCTTGCATAGCTTAAATTGTGAGTCCAACCAACGAGCTTTATGGTTATGCCTTGCATACTCATACACTATATTCTCATGAAAGATGCCCATAAACTGATACACTGGAATCTTCTCACTAACCAATTCACACCTTTTTGCTTCTTTTCCATCTTTTAGCATGTAGGCCACTGTCTTATATTTTCCAAATTCTACTAATTCATTACCAATTTCTTGTCCAATATCCATATGTTGACAAATTTGTAAATGTCGCAATCCACCACAATCAACACATGTGCCATCCAAGCAACACTTATTGTAATATACTTGACCATCTACTCTTTCACATAAGATGCTAGATATGAATTCCCTTGAAGATGTCGGTGGACCATTTATGTTGCATTCCTGCAAAACATTGTTAGCATGCAAATCTATACATATGCGTTGATAAACATCATAATGGTTAGAAAATTCAATATGTACTCTACAACAACAAGTTGTGCGTGTGTGATTTATTTTGACATAAAAAGGCTTTACCATTTCAAAGAACCTTTGACTAATTTTTATTTGAGGATACATACGTTGAAACTTGGGAAAAAATTGTGTTTGAGTCATATCCAAAAAATGTTTCGGATGTGGATCACGGATTTTACTACCAATCCTCCTTCTTACAACATCTCTTTGATTTGGAGAGACCCTTGTGTTATTCTTCCAAAAATATTCAATTAGGGATCTCAAGGCTTCAACAATTGCTTTATCTTTCTGTGGTAATCTACCGGAAAATGCCCATAACTCATTGTTATATGGATCCTCTGCTCTTTGTCGCCTTCCCAAAGCTCTCATTAGAGTTTGTCTACTTATCTTCAATTGTTTACTTGTCTTTCTAAGGAGGCGAGCTTTCTTAGTTTGAGTTCTTACAATTGTTGATGTAATGACATGTCATGTGGCATTACTATTTTTTGTGCGTGAGTTAGAACCAACAGTATTATATGCATTCATCAGATTCTTCACAATAGATTTGTCGCTTGATTCAATCGATGTTCTTAGCCCAAGAATCTTCATTATAGGCCTAAATTTCAGTTTTCTCATCATTTCAACAAATAGTTGACATCTTCCCGTCTCATTTAAAGGTGTGTGCGGGAAAAGTGGGAAAATAAAACTTAATATGTGAAAATATTATAGAATACTAGTCCACACACACACACAGGACTTCTTGATGCAAGCTATGGAGTAACGTAGTGTTACTCAGCTTCCCAAGGAGGGTCCCATGGTTCTCTATCTCACAATGTCCCTCAAACCAATGTCTTTTCTCTCAGATCACTGAGCAAAATGGTTTAGGGATGGCAAATATGAGAACGAGAGATGCTTTTGCTAAATTTAGTATGAAATGGATGTTAAGCTATGTATGATCTTAGAAATGCAATAAACTAGATGATAAGATGAAAAGATTAGTATGAATACTATCCTAGCATACTATATTTAGTCTATGATTGAGCTAAAATGATAGAGAAATTATTCTAAACATGCATATTTAGTCTAATTCCTGATCTAAAAGAGGCTAAATGATGAGCATATATGGAATGAGAAAGCTTGAAAGAATTTGAGCATAAGTGTAATGCTACAAATTTGAAGGATGATTGTTTAGAATGGAGGAAGGAGAGCTCTATTTATAGCATAAACAGGGCAATGGATGGTCAAGATTGAATGGTTTAATCAAGGGTTAAGTTTGAAAGTTGGGGATCCATGTGCACAATTGGCACCAATGAAATGGTGACAAGTGTCAACATAGGATTGGGTTGAGAGAAGAGGTTGGAGGCATTAAAGGCCTGAGAAGACCTCATGGTTATCTAAAGGCTAAGGGTCAAGTCTAAGTTAGGATTACCCAATGGATTAAGAGTTAATCCAAGGATAAACCTTTGTGCAAATGATTAAGAGATAATCATGGTCAAAGCATTAATGGCCTGATGAGACCCTTGGGTTGGATAGAGGTTGAGTCAAAACAAATGTTTTAACCATGTGGGAGGGTTTGAATTAACCATTAATGGTTATTGGAGACTTTAGGGATTAAGTGGTTGAAGGTTGGAAGCCTTCAATGGTTTTCAAAGACTTTAAGGGTTTTGGTGGTTGAAGGTTGAAAACCTTTAATGGTTATCAAAGACTTTAAGCCATTTGAGAAGTGACTTCCCTTTGCTTAGGGATGTGACAAAATTTAGAGGAGGGTTAGGTTAATTAGAAGTGTTTAGAAGATTCTAGAAGGGATTAGAAAGGGGTTTGGGATTTTGCAAGTGGATGGAGGGATAATAGGATTTAATTGAATTAAATAATTTCATTCAATTTGGTTGAAATTTGGGGAAATTAAATAAATTAGATTTATTCAATTTTAGGATAACTATTTAATTAAATTTAAATTTAATTAAAAGTGGATAGGGGGATTTAATTGAATAAAATGATTTATTCATTAAATGGTATAGTGAATTTATTTAAATAAATTGAGTAATTTACTTAATTAAATAGAGGAATGTGGATAATTTAATTAAATTGGATTTAATTAAATAGAGAAATGAACATAAAATATTCATTTAGGAATATGGTCATTTTTATACGTCTACAAAAGGCTCAAAAAATATTTTCCATATCCGGTTAGCATGTCTTTGACAAGTACGCTTCGGAAACTTGTCAACCATTGGTTTCAAAACATTAGCATCAATATCAATCAAATACTTAGGCTTTCTATGCAAAACTCTAGGAGGTGTTCTCAAACTTTGAGTTACCTCAAGATTAGGAATGTCAACAACATTAGGGATAGGTGGCATACCTTCAAGTGGAGATGAAAATGATGACATGCCTTGAAATTGAGGTGTACAAGATGGTGTAGCTCCAATACTTCATGTCAGTCGTGAAGTACTTGCAACGTCAAATGTCATAGAGGGAGTGCATTCAATATGAGATGTTGTAGACACCAACGGTGTGCCAATAAGAGATGGTGTGCCTTCAACTTGAGATGTAAGAGATGGGGTGCCTTCAACTTGAATTGTTGTAGACATGCTCTCAACCTTGGGATTCAATTGTCTCATTGCACGAAGGTTTTGCATCCGTTGCCTTTGTGTGGCCAATTTTGTCTCTCTCTTAGATTGGATGGATATTTCATGTTCCTCTTCAATTGGCACCTCTTCAATTGACACCTCTTCTTCTATGGTATTCAATTTCCTTTGTTCATGAAGTTGCTTCATTCCTTCTCTTTTTTTTGCATTCTTAGCTTCACGTTCTTCCGGTGTTACATTTTTTGGTCGTTTCCTCGGCATGATGATGATGCTGCATATGTTAAAATGGATATATGAAATTGAAATTATTTCATGTATTCCTATTCTAAATTATTTCATAAGATCTTAAAAAGGATGTACGAAATTGCAAATTTTGTTTTAAACCACTAAACAATTAATTTTCTTATGCAACTTCCTTCAAATGCATTATTAAATCTAATGTAAATCTAATAGGATTATAATCAATTTTGACTCACACTTTTATTCTAACATTTAAACAAAATAACACTTAATAAGTATTTGAATTCTAAAAACAAGAAAATATTACCTCAATTATTCAAATTTGATAAATAAAACTATGTTCTTCCTCTTTGACATTGCCAAATGAAAAAAAAGGTGGTGGAGAGCTAATGGAATGTATAAAATAACCTTACATAAAATGTCAACACCATGCAAAAAGCATTTTTTTGTCTGATCATGCGCAAAAAGAAGACAAAAAGAGAGAATGTGGGCTTAGATCACGGGTCAAGGGTCCCATATAACCATTTTTTAGTGCAGCTCATTTGGCTAGCGCCAAATATGGCGACGCTAGCCAAATGACTTCCATTGAAATTTTTTACCTTTGATAAATTTCTACTCTATACCCTATAACCTTTTTTTTGTGCAGCTCATTTGGCTAGCACCAAATATGGCGCTAGCCAAATGATTTCCATTGAAATTTTTTAACCTTTGATAAATTTCTACTCTATACCCTATAGTTTGATAGCCACAACCATAAAAATTAAACTATATGACTCTTTAGGACATAATATGGTGTCTTAGGACACCATATGACCCCTTAGGACACAATACGGTGTCATTATGGGTTGTATGGACACCTAAGGGGTCATATGGTGTCCTGTGACCCCTTAGGACACCATATGACCCCTTAGGTGTCATTATGGGTCGTATGGTGTCCTAAGGGGTCATATGGTGTCCTATGACCCCTTAGGACACAATATGACCCCCTAGGACACAATAGGGTGTCATATGGTGTCCTATGACCCCTTAGGACACCATATGCCCCCTAGGACACAATAGGGTGTCGTTATGGGTCGTATGGTGTCCTAAGGGGTCATATGGTGTCTTATGACCCCTTAGGACACCATATGACCCCTTAGGACACAATACGGTGTTGTTATGGGTAGTATGGTGTCTTAAGGGGTCATATGGTGTTCTATGACCCCTTAGGACACCATATGACCCCTTAGGACATAGTATGGTGTCATTATGGGTCGTATGGACACCTAAGGGGTCATATGGTGTCCTATGGGGCCATAGGACACCATATGACCCCTTAGGTGTCGTTATGGGTCGTATGGTGTCGTAAGGGGTCATATGGTGTCCTATGACCCCTTAGGACACAATATGACCCCCTAGGACACAATAGGGTGTCATATGGTGTCCTATGACCCCTTAGGACACCATATGACCCCCTAGGACACAATAGGGTGTCGTTATGGGTCGTATGGTGTCCTAAGGGGTCATATGGTGTCTTATGACCCCTTAGGACACCATATGACCCCTTAGGACACAATACGGTGTCGTTATGGGTAGTATGGTGTTGTGTCGTTATGGGTAGTATGGTTCCTAAGGGGTCATATGGTGTCCTATGACCCCTTAGGACACCATATGACCCCTTAGGACACAATATGGTGTCGTTATGGGTCGTATGGACACCTAAGGGGTCATATGGTGTTCTATGGGGCCATAGGACACCATATGACCCCTTAGGTGTCGTTATGGGTCATATGGTGTCATAAGGGGTCATATGGTGTCCTATGACCCCTTAGAACACCATATGACCCCCTAGGACACAATAGGGTGTCGTTATGGGTTGTATAGTGTCCTAAGGGGTCATATGGTGTCTTATGACCCCTTAGGACATAATATGACCCCTTAGGACACAATATGGTGTAGTTATGGGTTGTATGGACACCTAAGGGGTCATATGGTGTCCTATGGGGCCATAGGACACCATATGAGCCCTTAGGTGTTGTTATGGGTCGTAAGGGGTCATATGGTGTCCTATGACACCTTAGGACACCATATGACCCCCCAGGACACAAAAGGGTGTTGTTATGGGTCGTATGGTGTCCTAAGCGGTCAAATGGTGTCTTATGACCCCTTAGGACACCATATGACCCCCTAAGACACAATAGGGTGTCGTTATGGGTTGTATGGTGTCCTCGGGGGTCATATGGTGTCTTATGACCCCTTATGAGACCATATGACCCCGTACGACACAATACGGTGTCGTTATGGGTCGTATGGTGTCCTAAGGGGTCACATGGTGTCCTATGACCCCTTAGGACACCATATGACCCCTTAGGACATAATATGGTGTTGTTATGGGTCGTATGAACACCTAAGGGGTCATATGATGTCATATGGGGCCATAGGACACCATATGACCCCTTAGGTGTCGCTATGGGTCGTATGGTGTCGTAAGGGGTCATATGGTGTCCTATGATACCTTAGGATACCATATGACCCCCTAGGACACAATAGGGTGTCATTATGGGTCATATGGTGTCCTAAGGGTCATATGGTGTCTTGTGACCCCTTAGGACACCATATGACCCCTTAGGACACAATACGGTGTCGTTATGGGTCGTATGGTGTCCTAAGGGGTCATATGGTGTCCTATGACCCCTTAGGACACCATATGACCCATAACAACACAATATGGTGTCGTTATGGGTCGTATGGACACCTAAGGGGTCATATGGTGTCCTATGGGGCCATAGGACACCATATGACCCCTTAGGTGTCATTATGGGTCGTATGGTGTCATAAGGGGTCATATGGTGTCCTATGACCCCTTAGGACACCATATGACCCCCTAGGACACAATAGGGTGTTGTTATGGGTCGTATGGTGTCCTAATGGGTCATATGGTGTCTTATGACCCCTTAGGACACCATATGACCCCCTAGGACACAATAGGGTGTCGTTATGGGTCGTATGGTGTCCTAAGGGGTCATATGGTGTCTTATGACCCCTTATTACACCATATGACCCCTTAGGACACAATACGGTGTCGTTATGGGTCATATGATGCCCTAATGGGTCATATGGTGTCCTATGACCCCTTAGGACACCATATGACCCCTTAGGACAGAATATGGTGTTTTTATGGGTCGTATGGACACCTAAGGGGTCATATGATGTCCTATGGGGCCATAGGACACCATATGACCCCTTAGGTGTCGTTATGGGTCGTATGGTGTCGTAAGGCATCATATGGTGTCCTATGACCCCTTAGGACACCATATGACCCCCTAGGACACAATAGGGCGTCGTTATGGGTCGTATGGTGTCCTAAGGGGTCATATGGTGTCTTATGACCCCTTAGGACACCATATGACCCCTTAGGACACAATACGGTGTTGTTATGGGTCGTATGGTGTCCTAAGGGGTCATATGGTGTCCTATGACCCCTTAGGACACAATATGGTGTCGTTATAGGTTGTATGGACACCTAAGGGGTGATATGGTGTCCTATGGGGCCATAGGACACCATATGACCCCTTAGGTGTCGTTATGGGTCGTATGGTGTCGTAAGGGGTCATACGGTGTCCTATGACCCCTTAGGACACAACATGACCCCCTAGGACACAATAGGGTGTCATATGGTGTCCTATGACCCCTTAGGACACCATATGACCCCCTAGGACACAATAGGGTGTCATTATGGGTCGTATGGTGTCCTAAGGGGTCATATGGTGTTTTATGACCCCTTAGGACACCATATGACCCCTTAGGACACAATACGATGTCGTTATGGGTAGTATGGTGTCCTATGGCCCCATAGGACATCATATGACCCCTTAGGACACCATATGACCCCTTAGGACACAATATGGTGTCGTTATGGGTCGTATGGACACCTAAGGGGTCATATGGTGTCCTATGGGGCCATAGGACACCATATGACCCCTTAGGTATCGTTATGGGTTGTATGGTGTCGTAAGGGGTCATATGGTGTCCTATGACACCTTAGAACACCATATGACCCCGTAGGACACAATAGGGAGTCGTTATGGGTCGTATGGTGTCCTAAGGGGTCATATCGTATCTTATGACCCCTTAGGACACCATATGACCCCTTAGGACACAATACGGTGTCGTTATGGGTCGTATGGTGTCCTAAGGGGTCATATGGTGTCCTATGACCCCTTAGGACACCATATGACCCATTAGGACACAATATAGTGTCATTATGGGTCGTATGGACACCTAAGGGGTCATATGGTGTCCTATGGGGCCACAGGACACCATATGACCCCTTAGGTGTCGTTATGGGTCGTATGGTGTCATAAGGGGTCATATGGTGTCCTATGACCCCTTAGGACACCATATGACCCCCTAGGACACAATAGGGTGTTGTTATGGGTCGTATGGTGTCCTAAGGGGTCATATGGTGTCTTATGACCCCTTAGGACACCATATGACCCCCTAGGACACAATAGGGTGTCGTTATGGGTCGTATGGTGTCCTAAGGGGTCATATGGTGTCTTATGACCCCTTATGACACCATATGACCCCTTAGGACACAATATGGTGTCGTTATGGGTCGTATGGTGCCCTAATGGGTCATATGTTGTCCTATGACCCCTTAGGACACCATATGACCCCTTAGGACATAATATGGTGTTGTTATGGGTCGTATGGACACCTAAGGGGTCATATGATGTCCTATGGGGCCATAGGTCACCATATGACCCCTTAGGTGTCATTATGGGTCGTATGGTGTCGTAAGGGGTCATATGGTGTCCTATGACACCTTAGGACACCATATGACCCCCTAGGACACAATAGGGTGGCGTTATGGGTCATACGGTGTCCTAAGGGGTCATATGGTGTCTTACGACCCCTTACGACACCATATGACCCCTTAGGACACAATACGATGTCATTATGGGTCGTATGGTGTCCTAAGGGGTCATATGGTGTACTATGACCCCTTAGGACACCATATGACCCGTTAGGACATAATATGGTGTCGTTATGGGTCGTATGGTGTCCTAAGGGATCATATGGTGTCTTATGACCCCTTAGGACACAATATGGTGTCATTATGGGTCGTATGGACACCTAAGGGGTCATATGGTGTCCTATGGGGCCATAGGACATCATATCACCCCTTAGATGTTGTTATGGGCCGTATGGTGTCGTAAGGGGTCATATGGTGTCCTATCACCCCTCAGGACACCATATGACCTCCTAGGACACAATAGGGTGTCGTTATGGGTCGTATGGTGTCCTAATGGGTCATATGGTGTCTTATGACCCCTTAGGACACAATATGGTGTGGTTATGGGTCGTATGGTGTACTAAGGGGTCATATGGTGTCCTATGACCCCTTAGGACACCATATGACCCCTTAGGACACAATATGGTGTCGTTATGGGTCGTATGGACACCTAAGGGGTCGTATGGACACCTAAGGGGTCATATGGTGTCC
Source organism: Cryptomeria japonica (assembly GCF_030272615.1). Lineage (NCBI taxonomy): Eukaryota > Viridiplantae > Streptophyta > Pinopsida > Cupressales > Cupressaceae > Cryptomeria > Cryptomeria japonica. The sequence continues at coordinate 889,754,612 of NC_081414.1, read as the reverse complement.
TATGGGGCCAGAAGACACCATATTACCCCTTAGGTGTCGTTATGGGTCGTATGGTGTAGTAAGGGGTCATATGGTGTCCTATGACCCCTTAGGACACCATATGACCCCCTAGGACTCAATAGGGTGTCGTTATGGTTCGTATGGTGTCCTAAGGGGTCATATGGTGTCTTATGACCCCTTAGGACACCATATGACCCCCTAGGACACAATAGGGTGTCGTTATGGGTCATATGGTGTCGTAAGGGGTCATATGGTGTCCTATGACACCTTGGGACACCATATGACCCCTTAGGACACAATAGGATGTCGTTATGGGTCGTATGGTGTCGTAAGGGGTCATATGGTTTCCTATGACCCTTTAGGACACCATATGACCCTTTAGGACACAATATGGTGTCGTTATGGGTTGTATGGTGTCCTAAGGGGTCATATGGTGTCCTATGGGGTCATAGGACACCATATAACCCCTTAGGACACAATATGACCCCTAATGACACCTAAGGGGTCATATGGTGTCCTATCACCCATTAAGACACCATATGGTGTTGTTATGTGTCCTATGGTGTTCTAAGGGGTCATATGGTGTCCTATGACCACTTAGGACAAAATATGGTGTCGTTATGGGTCCTATGGTAACCTAAGAGGTCAGATGGTGTCCTATGACCCCTTAGGACACCATATGACCCCTTAGGTGTCGTTAGGGGTCATTTTGTGTCCTAAGGGGTCATATGGTGTCCTATGACCCCTTAGGACCTAGAGAGAGGAGGGAGTGAGGAAAAAACTGAGGGAAAGAGGTGAGAGAGGGAATTAGATGGGTGTAAGGATGAAGAGGGAGATAGCTCGAGGGATAGGAGAATAAGGGAATTGTGAGAGCTAGAGAGGGGAGGGACAAAGAAGAGTTTGTATCTATTCCACATTTGGCACGCGCCAAATAGGGAGAGTGCCAAATGTGTACATAGAAACCCCCATCTCACCTCTCCCTTCTTTATCTCCCTTCCCTCATAGTTCCATCTCTATGAACTAGATCTCATATTCTCTCTCTCCCCTTACCTCTTCTCGGGCTCTTCATTCTTATAGATACATACCGTTCTTTGTCCCTCCCCTTTCTAGCTCTCACAATTCCCTTATTCTGATATCCCTCGAGCTATCTCCCTCTTCATCCACATTTGGCGCGCACCAAATGTGGAATATAGACCACATTTGGCGTGCGCCAAATGGAATATCCATTCATCAAATTTGGCGCATGCCAAATAGGGCGCTCGCCATATTTGGTGAGCGCCAAATGTCCCGCTTTGGGAAACACCAAACCTATGGTTTGGATTTGCCTTGGGCATCCAACCCAAAGGTTTGGACAACCATTTCATGCTAGAGACATGTTTTTTTCAGAACATTGAAAATTGTGACATATTTTTGGTCATGCTCTCCGTCAGGTTTACACGTGTTTCAATGAAGTTAAAAAAAATACTGTGGTAAACTTGAGCTCCCTCTTAGCTATCCAAAAATGTAATTTATTTCAAATTTTGATTTTGTTAAGTCTTTCATCTATAATTTCTTTTGTTAGTGTAAAGCGGAAAATCGCGATCGAACCCTAGTAGCTCTCCCCTGTTCCAACTCCAAGGAGAGAGAAGGGAGATTCACTAGGGTTGATGGTTTTCACTTAAGGGAGAGACTTTACATTCAAAAGAGGGGTTGAAACCCACAAGATCCAATCCCACACAATGCAAGATTGGATGCTAAATGCGTTTCAAGGGTTAAGACGGCAAGGCTACCCTCTTTTGTAAAGAATGTTGATAGAAGAATTAAGCTAGGAATACATAGAAAGTGACAAAGATTCGCTTATCAACTGAGATAGGGATATAGGATGAAGCTGCGGACCTGGAATTAGTAGTAAAATGTCGATACGGCGCTGTCTTGCAAATTTGAGCAAAAGCTGACGGGACGATGGCGCCCGGCGTGCACACGGTCCTCTGAAAAATCCGCGAAACGAAGGGGGATCTATTCGTCTCTGCACAAGGATTCCAGATCTTCAATTTCAGCTGCGTACCTGCAACCTACACACAGAAAAGCGAAGACGATTGGGGGGTTAGGGATTAGGGGTTTGCCTTTAGGTCAAACCCCAGTTTTGGAATTAACCAAGAAATGAGAAATGTTGTAAATGTAATGTAAAACAAGTACTAATACCTTGTTGTAAGGATGTTTGTATCCTTATGTGCGAAGGTATAGATGTTGTTGTTTGTTGTATGTTGTATGTTGTAGCATGTAATGTGTTGTAAGTGATCTCCTCTTCAATGGTTGAATCCTTGTCTTGAATGCAACACTTAGCCTTGAATGGAGACTTAGAATGATCAATTGCTTGAAGGAATGCTTGAATGCTTGAATGCTTGAGTATTTGGATATCGTTTCCACGCCTTTTTCCTCATATCGAATGAAAGAGGAAAATGTAGTTTATATACTTGTCAATTAGGGTTAATAGACTGATTTTCCCGACCTTAGGCCGACCAGGAAAGATAATTTTCCAATTTGCAAACATAAAGACCCGAAGTCCAAAAGAGACCGGGCCCAAAATAGGACCCAAGGACCAGGGCGCTGGGCGCCATGGTCCTGGGGGACCAGGGCACCCTGGTCCTGAAGGACCAGGGCGCTGGCCGCTCTGGTCCCACCTCCCGAGACAACAGGGTGCAAAGGAGGTTCAGGCCAGGGTGCAAGAAAATGCAGTTTTTGGTGTCATAATCAGGTTTCGGGGTCTCCATTCAGGTTCAGTGTTGCGTCGCCATCGTGAAGACCCAAATGCGGTCGAAATTGCAAGTGTCACAATTTTAGGACGCTACATTTAGCCCCCACTTTAGCGGGAGTATAGGCGTACGCTCATACTTCCGGTAAAGTACAAGGAAACAACATTGAAAAACTTTCACCATGTCAAGGAGGCAAGATACACCAAGCCCCCAGTGGACTAAGGATCTTACGACTTCGATTGACAAAGTAAAAGGGAAGATCACGAGGGAGAACCATGACTGTCAGTAGTAAGGTTCCCTCACTATGAGTCATGCAAGAAAGATATCAAAAATTTTCAAGGCAAAGCTAAATTTGTCAAGAAATTTTCAAGTATCTTGAAAAGATATGAACGGGATGTATGCCCCCCTACGTTAAAGCGATCACACACGCCTCACTGGGGGTGATTGCTTTAAGGTAGTGATACATACAAAGAATGAGAAAGGAAAGGAGCACGTTATCACAAGGATTTAGCCCCCAAGTGTGAGATAAGCCCAAGGATAATAGACACCAAACACAAAGCACAAGGTGACTTCGCTTTCCTTGGGGTCAGTATGCTGTATGATAATTCATGTATATCATATGTATGCATAATTATTCTTCATTCCCCAATCAAGGAAGGTCACCTAGAAGAAGGGAACACATGTGTCTTTTGAGTCAACATGAGAGAGATCGAGAGATCTCAATGCTTTGCATCGTCCTCAAGTAGACAACACTAAGGACAACAAATAGAAGAATGAGAATAACACATAGAGGAAGTAACAAAAGAGAGGGGGAGAGAATTTTCTATGCTAATGAAACTAGTCTAGCACGTCATCTACCCCCCGATCTTGCTGATCAATGTTTTAGGAAGGTAGGGAACACGCTAGAGGAGGAACATCCAACACAGCAGATGGAGCTATCACAAGATCCAAACAAGGGCTATGTTCATGTTCCAAGCCACGTTGTTCTTGTCTAGGAGCTAGGATAAGTGCTTTAGAAAATTCATTAGATAAATGGTTATCAATATCAACAAGTTCATATTCACTATCAGAATGAACAGGAGTAACATTTGCATCATGAATAAAATTTTCATCTATATCATCATCAAGATTTATAAAAATAGGATCTTTAACTCGCACAGGATCAAGACCATCATGCATCTTATGTTTAGGAGATTTCGGCTCAATCGTCGGCTGAGGAGAAAATGGAATAATGCTTGTTGAAGGTGTTTTTGGAGATTGCAAAGTTTGAGAAGCAGCTGCTTGAGCTCTAAGACGACGCTTTCGTCGGCGTTCACGTGCAGAACGATTTCGTCTAGTCTTAGTAGGAAGTGGAGAATATTGAGGAGGAGAAATGTTCTCATCCTTATCACTTGGGTGTTTAGGTTGTGGTCTCTTAGGTTGAATAATAGGAGAAGAGGAAGGTCTCTTCTCTCCATAAGAGGAAGGAGGAGGAACTGCTCCATATAAGGGAGGAATATTTGGTTTAGGAAGGAGACCAAGTCCATCATGACGAGGAGGGATAGGTCTACTTTTAGGAAGTTTATTAGATATAGGCATAGTCACATCCATAGGAATGGGTTGGGAATCTTCTTGAGGAAAGATATTAGTTTTATCTTTCAAAGGAAGAACTTCCTTCTCAAGAACGATAGGAATATCAAGTTTAGGTGTTCTAGGTTCACTTAGAGATAGGATCATATCTGTTTTCCACTTTTGATAAGATTTGAAAAGATGATCACTTCGCGGTGGAAGAGACTGGAATTGTTTAGGCCAAAAGTAATCAATAGGAATGCTAGAAGTTCTTTCAGCTGGTTTAAAGAGACTATGATTGACAGTAACAACTTCACCATTATGGGAAAATTTTAAACATTTATGAATAGGAGAAGCAATAGCTTTCATGGAATATAACCAAGGATAGCCAAGCTTCACACGAAATTGTTCCGAAGATGGAATAATAGCAAAGTCCACATCAAGGGATTTGTTACGGACCAATAGGTAATGTAATAGAACCAATTGCAGGAGAAGAAAATGCATCAAATAATTTCACAATCACATCTGTTTTGTCATAGATCACTTGATTCAATTGCAAAGTAAAAAGAAATTCTTCAATAATGACATTAACCATACAAGAAGGGGCAATAAGCACTCCACGGCAAGACGTATTCTTGACTTTTGCAACTATATATAAAGGACCCTCAGGTGCTCTGATAGTTTCACTGGAATCAAAGGTGATGGAAGGTTCTTTAGGGATTTTCTGCTGCTCTACAAAGTTAATCACATTCGGAGTCATGGACACAAGATCATCAGGTGAGACAGAGGAATCAGTAGTATCAATCGCATTAGAGGTATGAGAAGGTAATGGATCAGTGAAAATATGAAGATTTTGGTTAGGAGGAGCTACAGATGTGTTGCCTTTATCATTCACTCCAGAAACAGAAATAGTATTATTATCAATCAAATCTTGAATTTTCCCCTTTAAAGCAAAACATTTTTCAGTATCATGCCCAGGTTGACGATGAAATTGACAAAAAGATTTGTTATCAAAATAAGGTGAAGTAATCTTTGCAGGATCAATTTGCCTTATAGGAGGAAGAGTAAGCACATTTTGTTCCAATAACTTATTCATAATACTATGCAATGATTCTTTCAAAGGAGTAAACTTTCTTTCTTTCTTGAAAAACTTAGAAATAGGAGACACACCTGATGCTGCATTCACATTGTTGTTGATGATGTTTTCATTGAATTTAATGGACTCTCTGTTCGGTTTAAACTTCCCAAATGGTTGTTGACTACTATCACCCTTATCACTCGGAGCCATAGGATATGATTGTTCCATTTGACTCACAGTCAGTTGATAATTGTGAAGAGTTGCGCACAACTGTTGGAAAGAAGTAAACTCAGAAAACAGGAGTTTTTCTCTAATGTCTTTTTGTAAATTAGAAATAAAGATTCTTTGAATATCATTGTCAGGCACTGGAAAAGAAATTTGAGCATACAAATGCTTATATCTACCAATGAAATCAGTCACTTTTTCTTTAACACCTTGTTTACAATGCATTAAATCAATCAAAGTAACTTTAGGACTTATATTGTTTTGAAATTGTTGAATGAAAGCATTTGCGAGTTGTTCAAAAGAAGTAATAGAATAGGAAGGCAACGAGCAATACCATTGTAGGGCTTTGTCTCTTAATGTTTTAGTAAACAATTTTGCAAGCAACCTTTGGTCATAAGCAAAATTAGTACATATTGTTTGAAAGGTCTTAACATGTGTTAGAGGATCACCCTTACCATTATAAAGCACCAAATGTGGGATTTCAACATGTTTAGGGGGGATAGCTCGAACAATGTCAAGAGAAAGTGGGCTCGCAACGTCAAATGTGGGCACACTAAACTTAGATTGATTCATAGAGGCAATTTGTTGCTGTAAAGAGGAGACAGTTTGTGCAAGATTGTTAATGGTCGCTTTAGTCGAAGAGTTCATATTAGACGTGTTAGATTGTGATGGAGGTGTTATGTTATTGAAAGAAGGTAGAGAATAAGGTGGTGGGACACTATGATAGTTAGTCATAGGAGATGATTGGAAAGGAGGAACACTACAAGGAGGAATGGAAGGGTTAAATGAATTGCCCCCTTGCGTCATGTTCATTTGTGGAGATGTAATAGGAACACTTATGGAAGGAATGAATGAAGAAGTTGGATTGAATGAAGGAAGAGGGTTAATTGAAGAAGAAGGATTGCCCCCATGACTAGTATCATAGGAGGAATGTCTTGTGTTGAAGTAGTCATTATGTTTGATGTAAAAGTAGGTATACTAGCAATAGGAGTCATCAAAGGAATAGAATGATTGTCTTGAGTAGGAGGTTGTGTATAACCTAAGGTTTCGGCACAACTTTTCATAGGCATCACATTTGAACCCACAATGAGTGCAATACCATGCAAAATATCAATTCCATTCTTATCACTTTGAAGCATACGTTTTAGACCCTCAATTAAAGGAAGAGCTTGACTATCGGGGTATTCTTGAGACATCCATTGTCGAAAATCGTCAAATTGGTTATCCAATTTTGAAAGTTGTTCTACAGAAACCTCATGGAGAGCTTCTTCATCATTAAGAGGATTAGAGGAATTACCCATGTCCTCGTTAAAAAAACCATTCAAATTAGGTTCCATCTCCTCAGTAATTAAACCTTGGAAAGACTTAATTCTAAGGCTTCGTCTAACGGGAATAGTGTAGGTAGGGCTTATTGTTGTAAAACTCATGCACTAAAGAAAGAGAGAAGATTTTGAATTTTAGAGGTAGCAAATTTCGGTAAAACCAGCCAATCTTCTAGATTTAAGCTGTTAAATACAATCAAGACAATCTCCCGAAATTTCGAAAAAAATGTCCGGGACCGTGGCGCTCAGGGTGCACACGGTCCTCGCAACTTTTTTTGAAATTTGTAGGGATGAAAGTTATGATGATTTTACAGCTAACCTGAAAAAATTGAGTGATTTTACGATCTGTAGATAGGCCAAATTAAAGTTGCAATCTCAAAATTGAACCCCACCAAGATTGTCGAAAAATGCAAAATTTGAATTTTGAAAAAGAGAGGGAAACTGAAATTTTGAATTTTATGATTTTCGAGGGAATACCAAAAGCAATGTAAGTTTTGAAATTTGAAAATTGACTCAATTTCACTCAAAATTCAATTTTGAAAGCGGAAATCAAAGTTGTTGTAATTAAGCACTTAATTTCAAAAGTCACAAATTGCAAAAATTTGAATGAATCACTGAAATTTCAAATGAATGCTAACACACTTTTCAGATTTAGGACTGTAAGAAACACAATTTTGACACAAATTTCAATTTCAACAATTTTTGAATGATTAGAAGCCTCAATCCAAGCAATCGCTAGACCAACTTTGACTATAATTTTGAAGGTGCTATAATTGATAAAATCAGCCAAAATTCTGGATTTTAGCAGAAAAATACAGTAAGATCTCGCTCCCGAAATTTCGGAAAAAATGTCGGGGACGATGGCGCTCGGGGTGCACACGGTCCTCGCAACTTTTTTCCAAATTTTCAGGGATGAAAGATATTGTGATTTTATGCCGGAATCCAAAGTTACAGCCGATTTGGAAATGTTTTGATCAGTGAAATTGTCGGACAAAGGTTGAATCAAGAGGGTTTCAAAAATTAGGGTTTTGACACTTAACCACTTAATTTTCAAAATTAAAGCACAAATATGAATTGATAATTTGTAATAGAAGGGCAGATCTGAAACAAGCATTAACAATTAAACATTTCACAAGTTTAATTACTTAAAAAGAAAATTTAGGGTTTTTATGCAATTAACCTCTAAAATTTTGCAAAAGATCAAACATGGAAATGTAATCAAGGAATCCAATTTTCGGATCTAACTATGAATAATCAGAAAGGATGTTCACGTCAGGTTCACCAAAATGTAAAGCGGAAAATCGCGATCGAACCCTAGTAGCTCTCCCCTCTTCCAACTCCAAGGAGAGAGAAGGGAGATTCACTAGGGTTGATGGTTTTCACTTAAGGGAGAGACTTTACATTCAAAAGAGGGGTTGAAACCCACAAGATCCAATCCCACACAATGCAAGATTGGATGCTAAATGTGTTTCAAGGGTTAAGACAGCAAGGCTACCCTCTTTTGTAAAGAATGTTGATAGAAGAATTAAGCTAGGAATACATAGAAAGTGACAAAGATTCGCTTATCAACTGAGATAGGCATATAGGATGAAGCTGCGGACCTGGAATTAGCAGTAAAATGTCGATACGGCGCTGTCCTGCAAATTTGAGCAAAAGTTGACGAGACGATGGCGCCCGGCGTGCACACGGTCCTCTGAAAAATCCGCGAAACGAAGGGGGATCTGTTCGTCTCTGCACAAGGATTCCAGATCTTCAATTTCAGCCGCGTACCTGCAACCTACACACAGAAAAGCGAGGACGATTGGGGGGTTAGGGATTAGGGGTTTGCCTTTAGGTCAAACCCCGGTTTTGGAATTAACCAAGAAATGAGAAATGTTGTAAATGTAATGTAAAACAAGTACTAATACCTTGTTGTAAGGATGTTTGTATCCTTATGTGCGAAGGTATAGATGTTGTTGTTTGTTGTATGTTGTATGTTGTAGCATGTAATGTGTTGTAAGTGATCTCCTCTTCAATGGTTGAATCCTTGTCTTGAATGCAACACTTAGCCTTGAATGGAGACTTAGAATGATCAATTGCTTGAAGGAATGCTTGAATGCTTGAATGCTTGAGTATTTGGATATCATTTCCACACCTTTTTCCTCATATCGAATGAAAGAGGAAAATGTAGTTTATATACTTGTCAATTAGGGTTAATAGACTGATTTTCCCGACCTTAGGCCGACCAGGAAAGATAATTTTCCAATTTGCAAACATAAAGACCCGAAGTCCAAAAGAGACCGGGCCCAAAATAGGACCCAGGGACCAGGGCACTGGGCGCCCTGGTCCTGAAGGACCAGGGCGTTGGGCACTCTGGTCCCACCTCCCGGGACAGCAGGGTGCAAGAAAATGCAGTTTTTGGTGTCATAATCAGGTTTCGGGGTCTCCATTCAGGTTCAGTGTTGCGTCGCCATCGTGAAGACCCAAATGCGGTCGAAATTGCAAGTGTCACAATTTTAGGACGCTACAGTTAGTGTGTCCATTTTTTGTCAAAAACCAACATGCACTATTTTGGGTCTAGATTTTTACACGTTCATCAGATTTTGAAAAAAATTACATTTTTAGAAACTAGACTCCATTCTACACAATTTTTTTAAAAAAGTTTTGATTATTGATTTGTTTTCAATGATTTTAGGGGGAAGCATGCTCAAATTTCTGATTTTCAGAATGTGTCCACTTCGAAAATTAGTAAAAAATCATATACTCATTAAAAAATTAGCTGAAAATTCTGGCATAAACTTCAAGGTGTTAGCTAATTTCTCACTGAAGTGATTTTAAAAATTCAAAAAAAAAGTTAACATTTTAGGGCGGCCACAACAGACGCTATGTTATGTTTTTTGCATAAAAACGGGACCACTTTTTGTGGCCCCCCTTTTTGAAGCCCTTAATCTCCACCATTTAAAAAAAAAAATTAGTAGTTTAGAAAGTAGACTCGAAGCACTCTGACTCTTGTTCTTGTTGCATCTTCAAATTTGGAGTGTAACTAACTTCAATTTGTCGTTGAAGTTCAAACTTTGCTGATTTCAGAAAAAAAAAGTGGCATCTTAAGACCCTCTTTTGGTACCACAACTTGGTGCACATACCTTGTTCCTCAATATTCTTGATAGAGAAATTGATAATGTCTCTACTAGATTGAGTAACTCCTTAATAACAAATTTTATGGTACAATATGCAATATTGATGTTTCCACAACTTGAGTTACAAAAATGGAAGTTTTAAGACCAAAGTTCATCTCAACCTTTCCTTAAGGTTTCTTTTTTTTGTTTCCTTCTTTATTATAGAGGATCATGCTTGTATTCATCTAGCCTTTCCTTAAGATTTCTTCTTTGTTTCCTCAATCATGTTAACTATTGTATTAAACAATGGTTTTTTGCGCTTTGACTTAAGGAAATATTTAATCAAGTAGGTCATGGTTTGGGTTAGACTTCTAAGAACACCTTTGAAATACTGGAATGAGGAAGTGCTTGGTTGAGTATTGCTAGCTCAACAAGGCAACCTATTTTTATTGATTCAATGATCAAATAAAGGCAACACTTATTGTATGATATACTTTGTGTAACATGCACAATGGAAAGAAATTTCCCTCTTCAATCACTTTATTCTTCACATTTAGAAAATTAGTACAATAGTTTTCCTATGAAGAATCCTTTATGGTGTGCATGTAATTCATCAAATTGAGGCATGTTGCAAAAGAGTGCATGCATAATCAAAGGACACAATATATTTGGAGGGAGGTGGTCTAGGTGGCACTTTCTCAACCTTAGCCAAATGTTGAGATGATTGGGAGGAGTGGTGTCAAGGAGGTTTGAACCTTTCTTCAATTTTAGCTCCTCTAGATGGAGTTGGTCATTAATCTTTAGGATACAAGCTTCCTCCTTTGGAGAAGGAAATGAGCTATTATTGTATAAGAAGATTGTTGAATGCTTGGGATTTTTAAGCCTCTTGCCCCTTGCCCTCTTTTGATTTGTGTTTAACTCCTTTCACCAAAAAAGAAATATGCAAAAATGAGTTCATGGGAAGGGACAATGTTCATATACTAAATTTGCTAGAGCACTTTGAATTTATGCCATCTTGAGAGGGTAAGTCTTTTCTAGGTAGTTTCCTTGTTTGCCTAATACATTTTAGATGCTATTTAGTGGTATTGACTCTACTACATGATTTGTTGTTGTATTTCAATCTTGTGCTATTTGTTTCATCTGATAGCCCTGTCACCAAGCAAATCCGATAGACGTCTTTCAACATGAGTTGAACCCGAGAAGATGAAGGAGCACCCTGACCAAGCCAACCGTGCTACCGTGTAGGGCTATTTCTAACTTAAAAATTATTATTCTATTTTTTGAGAACCCTCGTGTGATACCTTACAAAATTACTAAAAAAAACAAAATGGCGAGTGATGGAAAACGAAAGGTGGGGCAATGGCAGGTTGCAGGCAACGCACAGAGGTGGGCTATCACGTCACCTCAGCGAATGATCTTCACTCGTATCATCTCACCTCTTTACCCTTTCTTCTTGTCCTCTCCTTTCCCCTCCTTTTCTGTTCATCCAAATTCCTCATTCCTGTTCCTCAATCTCACATAATTAAATGAAACCCTCCAAAACCAAAAATTACCATTTTTACATCGTTCCAGGAAGCTCTGCAAAATTCTGTGCTTCTAGACTCTCGAATAAGAATCTGCCTTCTGCATCACAAGTTGGAGATTCCTGCCCGCTATGCTTTTCACAGCTACAACTGGTAAATATATTCTGACGGTCCCAGTGTTTTTGCAACGCTTTTAAAGTCTTACGTAGTGATTTTCACTCCTCCTTTTACTGTATTTGTAGTTAATTTATCTTTTCTACGCTCTCTACAGCTGATTTATTCACTCTTTTAGAGATTACAGAAAACGGTTTTATCAGCGTTGAATTCCCTGTTTTAGTTGCCTTGTGAAATTAAAATAATAGCAGGTTTTTTGTGTGGTTTAGGTGTTTGAGTTGAATTCCTTGTATTGCTTGCCGTAAGAAATCAAAATAATAGCAGGTCTATTCCTATAGTTTAGGTACTTGTTTCATAAGGCAGCTGACAAAAATCATTGCCTTGAGATATTTAAGATTTTTGATATTTAAAGCCGTGGATGTAGAGAATTTTTTTCCAAGAATGAAGATTAGGCCTCCCAAACTGAATTTTCAGGTCAGTAAACGGCGATTCGGGCAACGATTTTCCGCTTATTTGTCTGTTGACTTTTAGGCCCTAAGAAATTTGAGCGGCAGGATCGAAACTCTCAGATTGTTAGTGAAATTTCCTGCATAACTTTCATTTCACTCTGTGTAGGTCAATTTTCGATGTTGCAGGGCATGATGACTTAATCCCAGATTCTAGGGTTTTTTAGACCGCAAGATTGTCTATTTATTTTTGTTTTTGTCAAAAACATCTTTTTTCGAAGAATATTGTTATTGAGCACATATTTTGTGACTTATTGCAGACCTATTTGCTAAAATTTCAGGTCTAATAGCTGACGTTATTATTCGGTTAAACAATTTGATGTGAAATAGGGTTGCGATGAAGCTCCAACAGAAGAAGTTCAGGGATCAGAAAAGCTGGAAGGTGGCGAGCAGAAAATCTAAAAATATGAAGCAAAATTGCGGGAAATGGAACTCTAACAAGAATTTTGCTTCATACAAACCTCAATATTGTAGAATTTTGAAACTTGCTGAATGAAAATTGAACAAAAACAGAGCATAAAGAAATCTGAATAAATTGAAATTCTTATATTAATTCATTGTACTTTACAGTAGCTAAAGCATGATTTATACAAAAATTGATCTTACATTACGGCGAAGACAAGAGAAGACTGAAATTAAAAGCCTCAATTCAGACAGAAAGAATGGATCTAAACCTAACAGAGATCGGTGAGTGATCCACAATCTGCGGTAGTGAACTAATAGTTATTTGAAGTTGGAATTAACCACCAACAAATATAAGCAGAGCCAAGGTTATTTCAGAACTGAAAACAAGAAATGGCGTAATTTATTCGAAAATAATAAGACCATTTCGTTAGAAGGAAGCTCTGTTTGTGCCCCTCGCAATACATCATCTGACATAATAAAATTCAATAAGTGTGGTACAATCTCAAATTGCTCTGCCTCAGGGGGATTTATTAAGCAAGATGCCGAGCAGTGCGGCGTAGACGGCTATGGTTCCATGAAGGCTTTCTGGAGAATTCGCCATAAAAGTCAGCAAATACTGGTAATTTTGAAACCAGGCTTGATAGATGTAGAGAAATCAGCGACGAAAAGGTTGTGCGAAGATTGGATGAGGATTTGAGCCGCTTTGAAATGATTTACCCGTCTAAGTATGAAATTCGCCCTCGGATCCTTGAGACCCGTATTAATGAGCAGGATGACCAGATTGCTTATCTGGAAGAAGAGGGAACAAGCTTAAGAGAAAGAGTGAACAATATGGAGCAGGGGATTGATAGTCTTAAGCTCCGAATGCGAGTATTAGAAGTTGCTAATGCTTTCAAATCCACTGAAATTCTCTCTGGTGAGGCCTCCTTTGCCTGATTTATGGAATTAAATGACATGCCTTTACAAAATTAGACATCGAAACCCACTCTTGGGGATTCTTACACCTGAATTCTAAGATGTAAATCTCAAATGAATTTATGCTTCTCCATTCTGTACCATGAATTTCCATTCTTTAACGAGACTGATTCCAGTCTAAACCATTTATTATTCTTCACTTGTATTGAGTTTTTACAGGAAAATCACTTTGGAAGCAAACACAGAACAGGTTGAAATCAGTTTCCCAGATTTGTTCAATTCTGTGCAACTCACCTTACTGTTATTTTCTTATTATTCTAGCTCTTCTATGGTTATATGTAAATTACCAAGGCAATGGCCGCCAGCCTTCCGTTTAATCCATTTCGTTTTAGTAGAAAATTCTTTTATTTTATGATCCGATCTTAAAGTTTTTATACATATGTATGTATTTAAATTCGAAAAAAATCATTATGATTTACAATAATTGATTCACTAGGAAACCACTCTAGTTGCTATCCAAATAGATTGTGAAACCAAAAAACCATGAGAGGAAAATAGAAAACCACATCTTAGTTTAGGAAAGGCATAAAAACCACCATGGTTGCCATAAAATAACCCATAGTTTCAAAACAACCTAAATTTAGACAATAACTATCAATTATTAATAAAATTTTATTAGATAACCCCAAAAATATATTAAACCTTAATAAATAGTTTTTAAGTATGTTTCGATGGAAGGAAAGTTGTTGGGTAGGGGAGGAGGTCACCACTAAGGAGGTATACGCATGTTTCATTGGAAGCTCTAGAAAGCCCATCACTAATTGAGGAAATAAATAGGTGGGTGGTATAAAGAGCATCATTACCCTAATGGGGATTGTGATCACAAGAGTTATCGACAACCAAAAATAATAGTTGGTGGTGAAATAAAACAAATTTTAAGGATAATAGTCATGCTACAAAACCAAAAATCATCATAGGAAGACCAAAAAATCACTAGCAAAATGATTAAACCCATTGACAAAAAAATAAAGAATACCAAATATCATATACATAAGGCTACAATTTCCTAATTAAAGGGCCTTTACAAGGATATACAAGGTTATACAATGTATGGATCATATGACCGTACATAGAATTGAATACGATATACAAATTTTCTCAGGGCCATATTTCAAGATTCAATTTTTTTGCCTATTTTTTTTTCTCTTTTCTTTAGATTTCAACATTTGGATAATCTTGATTTCATAATTTTTGAGCATTCTGGATGCAACAATGAGGCCAGTTTAGTTCTATGATGTACCATTATTCACCCAAATATTAAATTCTTAAAAAGTGACAGATAGTTAGAGATATGGAGTTTTGATACCATGTTGGAGTAGAATCCTCAATCATACAACTGCCAAGGATCACCTATAATTAAACACTTGTCAAAAAAGAGAGAAAAAGGTAAAGTTATGAAGGCCAATAACTATTGATCCAAAAAGGGGACGACCCTTGGTGAAATGGTGGGGCTTCTTTCCTGTAGTGCCTATAACCTAAGTTCAAACCCCATAGGTTTGTATCTAATGTGTTAACAATGGAGCATGATATACCTTGTGGAGAACTTTGGATAAATGACGGGGTTTCCTACCTATAGTGCTAACATCCTCGGTTCAAACTCTAAAGGTTTAAGAAAGCGATAGGCGGGAGTAGAGATGGATGAGAGAATAGGTGGGAGAATGCATAGAGTTGGAGGCAACACAAGAACAAGGGTTTGCAGGGTGTGCTTGGAGGAGGTAGGGGGTTAGGGATTTCGCTGTCAACTGAGGGAGAGGGTTCTAAATCTAATGATGCTAAAAATGATCATTCTTTTGAGCTCTCAAGGTCTCTGGCAAGGCAGTCGGCTCACTTTGTGGTGGTTGGTGGATTCTCCTTTGCAATGGTGTCTAGTAGAGGCTTTGTTCCACTCTGGGTCATGGATTTACGAGTTTTGATGTATTGCGGTTAGTTTACCTAAGACAAAGTTTGGAGGTGCTAGGGTTTTGGATTTCAACATTTCCTACCCACTATATTTCATGGTGGTTCTAGATGGCTCTTCTTTTCTGCCATGCAGTTCTAGGGTTCCTTTGGAATCGTCCTACATAGGTGTTTATTTTGAGGGGTTTTTGCTTTTTCCTTAGCACCATTTGGAGCTGCTTGCCTTTGGTGTTTCTTGTGAATAGCTTATTGGTTCTAGGTTCTTGGTGGTGGTTTTAGTCCTTGTTAGCTATGGTTCTGGAGTTGAAGCAGTTTGTCATGTGGATGCTTGTTATTTTTTTTTATTCTGGTTGGAGAAACTCTCTTTTAGGCCGATGCTTGGAGGGCTTCACATTCGCATCTTTGGAGGTCATTAGAGTTGAAGCTACTTCTTTCTAGTCTCTATGTGGGCCTCTATGCATTATTATTGGTTTTGTGGTGGTTGGAGAGGGGGACCCTCTATTAGTTTTGGGCAGATCTCCCTGTTTTGGGTTCTCTGCCATTTTGAGTTGTGCTCTTTTTCTCTCATTTATTTTTAGTCCATGTGCTCTTTTCTCATGGTGTTGTAGGTTTGAAGGGAATTATGTTGTCTTCTCTCAGTGTGTGACTGTGACTATGGCCCTTAATTTTTTTGGGCCTATTTTTGTTTATAGTTTTTGGTTAAGGGTTTTTATCTCTTTTTTTCCATTCCTTTACTCATGGGTATCCTATAGATGCAGAGTGCCTTTTGAGTAATTTCTCTAAAGAAACCTAGACTTTAAGGTAGTTGTATTTATTGGATATATTTTTTTCTATGAGGTGGAGCTACAATAAGGGTTGGCTATATTTTCCTCTCTGAGGTGGAGTTGCAATAAGGATTTGTTTCCCATATTGAGGTAAAGAATGTTTGGTTTGGCTGGGTGGTGGTTTAGTTTCTTTTTCTTTGGTTTTCTTTTTATCTTCTTATTGAGGTGGAGATATCTCTTATTGAGGTAGAGATGGATGTTGTAGGAGAAGATGGGAAATACTTCATGGGAGCTATTGTTACCATTATTGGTGACTTTTATTCTTTTATCCTATTGAGGTGGATTAAGGATGATTTATGTAGTTTGTTCTTGTTGCCCTTGGTATGGTGGAGGTTGTGGACTGTGAAGGAAAGAGAATTTTTAAGGTCTTATTATGCCATGTGCTCTTTTTGGTGTATATTGGCTCAAAAGTGTTCCTTTTCTGAGTTGGGTTATTTATTGGTTGCGGTCATGTTAATGTAACAATCTATTTTTTTTTATCTTTGTATCTTTAGGATTGTTGTCGGTTTTTTGATGATTGGTTGTTGTTACTCTATGCCTTATCTTCTAGCAATGTTCTAGATCTATGGGTTTTGGGTCCTCTCAAAACCCGTTTTACTTTAATAAAAAAATAATGATTCAAAAAAGTATGAATCATTATGAAAGTGCACTGGATTTTAAAAAAAGAAAACAATAATGGATCCTTATAAAAAGAAATATAAAAAAGAAACCCTAGAGAAACTATAGGTGAGGATAGAAATAGATCATGACATGTTCCATAATCTTAGGACTTGAGACACAATATGGGGTCTTTAGTGGCTACGCAATATTATATCACTTGCATTCATATTGGGGGGTCCAATAACCTTAAAAATGAGCTCAATATATTGCCTATTTGGTGAAAATAGGGGGGTTTTTAATTTGGGTTTTGTATTGGGAGGGGGTGAGAAAAAAAATAGTTTAGGGCAATATTTTTTGAAAATAGGGGGAATTATTTAGTATGCCATGAATGCAGGTGATATAACCCAAGTTCACTAAGTGAATCCCCCGTGAGACACAAAAAGAACATGACCTGAGTAAGCTTAAGAAGATGGTGTGAAAAGAGAACTAATTAATCAGGTGAATACCCTTTTAATCTAACAACAACAAAATTCATACACTTGTGGGTTTATATAGTTTATAGTTTGATGGTGTTTCCCCGTTGCTCTTGCAAGGTATATGACAAGAGGGAGAATATTTGAAAAGCTTCATAAAAATAGAATCCTATTTTTTTAATATTATTTAGTTATTATTTATATTTTTTTGTTACTTTTCCACATGAAAAAGACATCTCTCTTTGACTTATCTAGTAATGTCATGCATGATAAAATGTATGAATGTGTAATAAGTATTGAAAGGGTATAATGTTATAGAGATGTGTAAGAGAATCTTACAAAATCATAAGATGCATAAGAGATCTTATGATGATTAGATGATACATATAAGAGGATGTAAGAAGGGAGTTATACTATTGACTTATTGACTTACTTATGGCACATGTTATGATGTGTCATAGGTCATCTTTAAATGGTGATATTGTATCCAAAATATAGAACCCAACTTTAGGAGTGGGTTGTGAAAAATTTATGATAGCTTGTAAGAGAGTAAGAGGATCTAATAAATTAGCTTGTTTGACTCCTTTTGTATAGAAGAATTTGAACTCATGATCTTGTTCTAGGTATAATTTTTGGGTCATTGGATTGGTTCATAATCTTGATAAACTAAAAATAGTTTGTGGTTTGGCCTCATATTGTGTGAGGTCAAGGTTTCTTAGTTGTATTATAGGGAATTTTTATTCTATAAAAATCAGTCCAAATCCATATGCTAGTGTAATCGAGCTTGCAAATGCTTAGGCATAGATTTTTACTATAACCATATTGGCACTACTAGAAATATAATGGTTTGAGGTTGGAGGCTAGGTTTTTTCTATAAGGGTCTTCTATTATGTGATTAATAATTTGTAAGGAAGCTAAGGCAACAAAACAACTTTCTACGCCGATTTTGAGAGGACTTGGGTTATGCAAAACTTTTCATACCTTTACAATAGTTAAAAAAATAAACATAAATACTATTCATACCACAATATAATGATTTACATGGGGAGATCCCTTTTACAAGAAAACCCAATACTCTAAAAGCTACCTAATATAATATATAGAAATCACAATGATTACAATATACTTGCAAAAATAATTTTTTCACAAGAGTATCACCAACCAAAGATCCATAGGTAACTTAACATCTCTATTAAACTCTTAAAATACACCACAATATAATATCTTGATAAAATAGGGTTTCCTTTTGGGGAAAGAAAATCCAACATAATCTTTGTTGTTATATTTGAGACCTAATGATGAACTATCTAAATTTATACTCATAATAGATGCATAAAACATGGCTTTTGGGGATGTTGCCCCCAAACTTCTTGCCTAAGGGATGAACCCTTTAGACTTTATTTTAGGCGGGAGTGGGGTAGCTTCCCTACACTCAATTATCAATAGAAACCTTTTGTAATTGCAAGGTTGCTCGACACCATTTTACTAGCATTTTTAATGTGTAATTTTTCTTTCTTATAAATAATTTGATTTTATTTTTGATACATTTCTGTCATCTTAGACTATTGTAGGAAGTGTTTCACTATCTTATCTTGCTTTCAACCCATTCCCTTTTGCCTTATATTTTAAGCCTACTTCAACTAGATTGTCCTTTATTTAATGATTAGTGTGCAAGTTGGTGCGTTTTATTATGGTAGGTGAGAAACAACCTTATCATATCTTCATTCTATCTCCATAGATCCCAAGGGTCTAGATTCAATTTTCAATATCCACCATTTATGATATTAGCTTTCAAATTTAGAGGCACATATGCGATCGAGATCAATTTAACTTACGTAAATTAAATATTTATTTTTTCATCTAGTATTATGAGTGAAAATAAAATGTAAATTATTTCAAATTGCATGGTAAGGTGTTGCATAAAATAGAATGCCTTAATCTATTTACACTTTGTTAAGAAATATTCACATGAGAGCATAACATCACATATTGTATTCTTCTTTATTATCTCTATTCCTTGTTCACCACTATTAAATTGGATCACCTGGGGGTTTGATTGAGAAGAGATAATCCTTGTCAAATAAACTCCTCAATGGTGTTCCTAGGTGTAAAGCGAAAAATCACGATCGAACCCTAGTTGTTCTCCCCTCTTCCAACTCCGAGGAGAGAGAAGGGAGGTTTGCTAGGATTCGATGGTTTTCACTTAGGGGAGAGACTTTACATTCAAAAGAAGGGTTGAAACCCACAAGATCCAATCCCACGCAATGCAAGATTGGATGCTAAATGTGTTTCAAGGGTTAAGACAGCAAGGCCACCCTCTTTTGTAAAGAATGTTGATAGAAGAATTAAGCTAAGCATGCATAGAAAGTGATAAAGATTCGCTTATAAACTGAGATAGGAATACAGTATGAAGCTGCGGACCTGGAATTAGCAGTAAAATGTCGATACGGCGCTGTCCTGCAAATTTGAGCAAAAGTTGTCGGGACGATGGCGCCCGGCGCCACGGTCCTCCGAAAAATCCGCGAAACGAAGGGGGATCTGTTCGTCTCTGCACAAGGATTCCAGATCTTCAATTTCAGCCACGTACCTGCAACCTACACACAGAAAAGCGAAGACGATTGGGGGGTTAGGGATTAGGGGTTTGCCTTTAGGTCAAACCCCGATTTTGGAATTAACCAAGAAATGAGCAAGAGCTGTAAATGTAAATGTATGTAAAACAAGTACTAATACCTTGTTCTAAGGATGTTTGTATCCTTATGTGCGAAGGTATAGATGTTGTATGTTGTATGTTGTAGCATGTAGTATGTGATCTCCTCTTCAATGGTTGAATCCTTGACTTGAATGCAACACTTAGCCTTGAATGGAGACTTGAAATGATCAATTGCTTGAAGGAATGCTTGAATGCTTGAATGCTTGAGTATAATTTCCACGCTTTTTCCTATCATCTGTGTCTCTTTTTTAAATGAGAGAGGAAAATGTAGTTTATATACTTGTCATTTAGGGCTGATAGACTGATTTTCCCGACCTTAGGCCGACCAGGAAATGATAATTTCCAAATTGCAAACAAAAAGACCCGAGACCCCTTAGCAGACCGGGCCCAAAATAGGACCCAGGGACCAGGGCGCTGGGCGCTCTGGTCCCACCTCCCGGGACAGCAGGGTGCAAGGAGGTTCAGGCCAGGGTGCTTGAAAAATGCAGTTTTCAGTGTCGTGAGCAAGTTTCGGGGTCTCCATTCAGGTTGCGTGTTGCGTCGCCATCGTGAAGACCGAAATGCAGTTGAAATTGCAAGTGTCACAATTTTAGGACGCTACATTTAGCCCCCACTTTAGCGGGAGTATGTATGCCCATATTTCCGGTAAAGTACAAGGAAACAACATTGAAAGACTTTCACCATGTCAAGGAGGCAAGACACACCAAGCCCCCAGTGGACTAAGGATCTTACGACTTCAATTGACAAAGTAAAAGGGAAGATCACGAGGGAGAACCATGACTGTCAGTAGTAAGGTTCCCTCACTATGAGTCATGCAAGAAAGATATCAAAAATTTTCAAGGCAAGGCTAAATTTACCAAAAAATTCTCAAGTATCTTGAAAAGATATGAACGGGATGTATGCCCCCCTACGTTAAAGCGATCGCACACGCCTCACTGGGGGTGATTGTTTTAACATAGTGATACACATAAGAAATGAGAAAGGAAAGGAGCACGTTATCGCAAGGATTTAGCCCCCAAGTGTGAGATAAACCCAAGGATAATAGACACAAAACACAAAGCACAAGGTGACTTCGCTTTCCTCGGGGTCAGTATGCTGTATGATAATTCATGTATATCATATGTATGTATGCATAATTGTTCTTCATTCCCCAATCAAGGAAGGTCACCTAGAAGAAGGGAACACATGTGTCTTTTGAGTCAACATGAGAGGGATCGAGAGATCTCAATGCTTTGCATCGTCCTCAAGTAGACAAAACTAAGGACAACAAATAGAAGAATGATAATAACATATAGAAGAAGTAACACAAGAGAGAAGGAGAGAATCTGCTATGCTAATGTAACTAGTCTAGCACGTCATCTACCCCCCGATCTTGCTGATCAATGTTTCGGGAAGGCAGGGAACACGCTAGAGGAGGAACATCCAACACAGCAGATGGAGCTATCACAAGATCCAAACACGGGCTATGTTCATGTTCCGAGCCACGTTGTTCTTGTCTAGGAGCTAGGATAAGTGCTTTAGAAAATTCATTAGATAAATGGTTATCAACATCAACAAGTTCATATTCACTATCAGAAGCAAGAGGAGTAACATTTTCATCATGCATAACATTTTCATCTATATCATCATCAAGATTTATAAAAATAGGATCTTTAACTCGCACAGGATCAAGACCATCATGCATCTTATGTTTAGGAGATTTAGGCTCAATGTTCGGCTGAGGAGAAAATGGAATAATGCTTGTTGAAGGTGTTTTTGGAGATTGCAAAGTTTGAGCTCTAAGACGACGCTTTCGTCGGCGTTCGCGTGCAGAACGATTTCGTCTAGTCTTAGTAGGAAGTGGAGAAGATTGAGGAGGAGGAATGTTCTCATCCTTAGCCCTTGGGTGTTTAGGTTGTGGTCTCTTAGGCTGGATAATAGGAGAAGAAGAAGGTCTCTTCTCTCTATAAAAAGGAGGAGGAACTGCTCCATATAAAGGAGGAATTTTTGGTTTAGGGAGAAGACCAAGTCCATCATGACGAGGAGGTATAGGTCTACTCTTAGGAAGTTTATTAGGCATAGACATAGTCACATCCATGGGGATGGGTTGGGAATCTTCTTGAGGAAAGACATTAGTTTTATCTTTCAAAGGAAGAACTTCCTTCTCAAGAATGATAGGAATATCAAGTTTAGGTGTTCTAGGTTCACTTAAAGATAGAATCATATCTGTTTTCCATTTTTGATAAGATTTGAAAAGATGATCACTTCGCGGAGGAAGAGATTGGAATTGTTTAGGCCAAAAGTAATCAATAGGAACGCTAGAAGTTCTTTCAGCTCGTTTAAAGAGACTATGATTGACAGTAACAACTTCACCATTATGGGGAAATTTCAAACACTTATGAATAGGAGAAGCAATAGCTTTCATGGAAGATAGCCAAGGATAGCCAAGCTTCACACGAAATTGTTCGGCAGATGGAATAATAGCAAAGTTCACATCAAGAGATTTGTTATGGACCTCAATAGGCAATGTAATAGAACCAATTGCAGGAGAAGAAAATGCATCAAATAATTTCACAATCACATCTGTTTTGTCATATATCACTTGATTCAATTGCAAAGTAAAAATAAATTCTTCAGTAATGATATTAACCATGCAAGAAGGATCAATAAGCACTCCACGGCAAGTTGTGTTCTTGACTTTTGCAACTATGTATAAAGGACCATCAGGTGCCCTAATGGTTTCACTGGAATCAAATGTGATGGAAGGTTCTTTAGGGATTTCTTTCTGCTCTACAAAGTTAATCACATTCGGAGTCATAGACACAAGACCATCAGATGAGAGAGAGGAATCATTAGCCTCAATTGCATTAGAGGTATGAGAAGGCAATGGATCAGTGAAAATTTGAAGATTTTGGTTAGGAGGAGCTACAGATGTGTTGCCTTTATCATTCACTCCAGAAACAGAGATAGTATTATTATCAATCAAATCTTGAATTTTACCCTTTAAAGAAAAACATTTTTCAGTATCATGCCCAGGCTGACGATGAAATTGACAAAAAGATTTGTTATCAAAATAAGATGAAGTAATCTTTGCAGGATCAATTTGTCTTATAGGAGGAAGAGTAAGCACATTTTGTTCCAATAACTTATTCATAATACTATGCAATGATTCATTCAAAGGAGTATACTTTCTTTCTTTCTTGAAAAATTTAGAAATAGGAGGCACACCTGATGCTGCATTCACATTGTTGTTGATGATGTTTTCATTGAATTTAATGGACTCTCTGTTCGGTTTAAACTTCCCAAATGGTTGTTGACTACTATCACCCTTATCACTCGGAGCCATAGGATATGATTGTTCCATTTGACTCACAGTCAGTTGATAATTGTGAAGAGTTGCGCACAACTGTTGGAAAGAAGTAAACTCAGAAAACAGGAGTTTTTCTCTAATGTCTTTTTGTAAATTAGAAATAAAGATTCTTTGAATATCATTGTCAGGCACTGGAAAAGAAATTTGAGCATACAAATGCTTATATCTACCAATGAAATCAGTCACTTTTTCTTTAACACCTTGTTTACAATGCATTAAATCAATCAAAGTAACTTTAGGACTTATATTGTTTTGAAATTGTTGAATGAAAGCATTTGCAAGTTGTTCAAAAGAAGTAATAGAATAGGAAGGCAACGAGCAATACCATTGTAGGGCTTTGTCTCTTAATGTTTTAGTAAACAATTTTGCAAGCAACCTTTGGTCATAAGCAAAATTAGTACATATTGTTTGAAAGGTCTTAACATGTGTTAGAGGATCACCCTTACCATTATAAAGCTCCAAATGTGGGATTTCAACATGTTTAGGGGGGATAGCTCGAACAATGTCAAGAGAAAGTGGGCTCGCAACGTCAAATGTGGGCACACTAAACTTAGATTGATTCATAGAGGCAATTTGTTGCTGTAAAGAAGAGACAGTTTGTGCTAGATCGTTAATGGTCGCTTCAGTCGAAGAATTCATATTAGATGTGTTAGATTGAGATGGAGGTGTTATGTTATTGAAAGAAGGTAGAGAGTAAGGTGGTGGGACCCTATGATAATTAGTCATAGGAGATGATTGGACAGGAGGAATACTACAAGGAGGGATGGAATGGTTAAATGAATTGCCCCCTTGCGTCATGTTCATTTGTGGTGATATAATAGGCACACTCATTGAAGGAATGAATGAAGAAGTCGGATTGAATGAAGGAAGAGGGTTAATTGAAGAAGAAGGGTTGCCCCCATGACTGGTGATCATAAGAGGAATGTCTTGTGTAGAAGTAGCCATTATGTTTGATGTAAAAGTAGGTATGCTAGCAATAGAAGTTGTCAAAGGAATAGAATGATTGACTTGTGTAGGAGGTTGTGTATAACCCAAATTTTCAGCACAACTCTTAATAGGCATCACATTCGAATCCACAATGTGTGCAATACCACGCAAAATATCAATTCCATTCTTATCACTTTGAAGCATACGTTTTAGACCCTCAATTAAAGGAAGAGCTTGACTATCAGGGTATTCATGAGACATCCATTGGTGAAAATCGTCAAATTGGTTATCCAATTTTGAAAGTTGTTCTTCAGAAACCTCATGGAGAGCTTCTTCATCATTAGGAGGATTAGAGGAATTACCCATGTCCTCGTTAAAAAGGCTATTCAAATTAGGTTCCATCTCCTCGGTAATTAAACCTCGGAAAGACTTAATTCTACGGCTTCGTCTAACGGGAATAGTGTAAGTAGGGCTTATTGTTGTAAAACTCATGCACTAGAAAGAGAGAGAAGATTTTGAATTTAGAGGTAGCAATTTTCAGTAAAATCAGCCAATCTTCTGTATTCAAGCTGTTAAATGCAATCACGACAGTCTCCCGAAATTTCGGAAAAAATGTCTGAGACCGTGGCACCCGGAGTGCAACACGGTCCTTGCAACTTTTTTCGAAATTTGCAGGGATGAAAGGTATGATGATTTTAGAGCTAATCTGAAAAAATTGAGTGATTTTACGATCTGTAGATAGGCCAAATTAAAGTTGCAATCTCGAAATTGAACCCTACCAAGATTGTCGAAAAATGCAAAATTTGAATTTTGAAAAAGAGAGGGAAACTGAAATTTTGAATTTTATGATTTTAGAGGGAATGTCAAGAGCAATGCAAATTTTGAAATTTGAAAATTGACTCAATTTCACGCAAAATTCAATTTTGAAAGCGGAAATCAAAGTTGTTGTAATTAAGCACTTAATTTCAAAAGTCACAAATTGTAAGAATTTGAATAAAGCACTGAAATTTTTAATGAATGATAACACACTTTTCAGATTTAGGACAGTAAGAACACAATTTTGACACAAAATTTCAATTTCAATGATTTTTAAATGTTTAGAAGCCTTAATCCAAGCAATCACAAGACCAACTTTGACTGTAATTTTGAAGGTGTTATAATTGATAAAATCAGCCAAAATTTTGAATTTTAGCAGAAAAACACAGTAAGATCTCGCTCCCAAAATTTCGGAAAAAATGTCGGGGACGATGGCGCTCGGCGCCACGGTCCTCGCAAATTTTTTCCAAATTTTCAAGGATGAAAGATATTGTGATTTTATTGCGGAATCCAAAGTTACAGCTGATTTGGAGATGTTTTGATCAGTGAAATTGTCGGACAAAGGTTGAATCAAGAGGGTTTCAAAAATTAGGGTTTTGACACTTAACCACTTAATTTTCAGAATTAAAGCACAAATATGAATTGAAAATTTGTAATAGAAGGGCAGATCTGAAATAGGCATTAACATTTAGACATTTCGCAAGTTCAATTACTAAAAAGAAAATTTAGGGTTTTTATGCAATCACCTCTAAAATTTTGCAAAAGATCAAACATGGAAATGTAATCAATTTTTTCAGATCTAAGCATGAAAAATCAGAAAGGATGTTCACGTCGAGTTCACCAAAATGTAAAGCGGAAAATCACGATCGAACCCTAGTTGTTCTCCCCTCTTCCAACTCCGAGGAGAGAGAAGGGAGGTTTGCTAGGATTCGATGGTTTTCACTTAGGGGAGAGACTTTACATTCAAAAGAGGGGTTGATACCCACAAGATCCAATCCCACGCAATGCAAGATTGGATGCTAAATGTGTTTCAAGGGTTAAGACAGCAAGGCCACCCTCTTTCGTAAAGAATGTTGATAGAAGAATTAAGCTAAGCATGCATAGAAAGTGATAAAGATTCGCTTATAAACTGAGATAGGAATACAGTATGAAGCTGCGGACCTGGAATTAGCAGTAAAATGTCGATACGGCGCTGTCCTGCAAATTTGAGCAAAAGTTGTTGGGACGATGGCGCCCGGTGCCACGGTCCTCCGAAAAATCCGCGAAACGAAGGGGGATCTGTTCGTCTCTGCACAAGGATTCCAGATCTTCAATTTCAGTCGCGTACCTGCAACCTACACACAGAAAAGCGAAGACGATTGGGGGGTTAGGGATTAGGGGTTTGCCTTTAGGTCAAACCCTGGTTTTGGAATTAACCAAGAAATGAGCAAGAGCTGTAAATGTAAATGTATGTAAAACAAGTACTAATACCTTGTTCTAAGGATGTTTGTATCCTTATGTGCGAAGGTATAGATGTTGTATGTTGTATGTTGTAGCATGTAGTATGTGATATCCTCTTCAATGGTTGAATCCTTGACTTGAATGCAACACTTAGCCTTGAATGGAGACTTGAAATGATCAATTGCTTGAAGGAATGCTTGAATGCTTGAATGCTTGAATGCTTGAATGCTTGAGTATAATTTCCATGCTTTTTCCTATCATCTGTGTCTCTTTTTTAAATGAGAGAGGAAAATGTAGTTTATATACTTGTCATTTAGGGCTGATAGACTGATTTTCCCGACCTTAGGCCGACCAGGAAATGATAATTTCCAAATTGCAAACAAAAAGACCCGAGACCCCTTAGGAGACCGAGCCCAAAATAGGACCCAGGGACCAGGGCGCTGGGCACCATGGTCCTGGGGACCAGGGCGCTGGGCGCTCTAGTCCCACCTCCCGGGACAGCAGGGTGCAAGGAGGTTCAGGCCAGGGTGCTTGAAAAATGCAGTTTTCAGTGTCGTGAGCAAGTTTCGGGGTCTCCATTCAGGTTGCGTGTTGCGTCGCCATCGTGAAGACCGAAATGCAGTCGAAATTGCAAGTGTCGCAATTTTAGGACGCTACACTAGGTACCAATTCTTTGACACACACCTATACAACAAGTTAAGCTAGAACATTTCTAGTTTATAGATTTCTTGTAGATCAAATCTATAACCTAGGTTTTAAATCCATACAATGTTCAATTCCGCACACGTGGGATTGACTTTGCACATATGGAGTTCATTCTAATAGACAATGCATTGAAACTTAAACCAATAGAATATTCATTTATTTTGATATAAAGATACAAGGCATCATACTAGAGATAGTGGTAACCCTACTTTATATATAATTATCACATCAATTTTAATATTTATTGTAATATTGATCCTAACTCTAAATCCTTAAGCTTATAAATGACAATTAAGTATCTTAGGTAAATTTTATAACACAAACATTTATTTTCTACACAATAATATTTTCCAATTGTGAGGGTTTTCTTCTTTCTCTTGCTATCTCTATCTACTCTATTGCATCTTATTTTTTGTAGGGACTTTCCGTTGTGAAGCAATATAGTCTAATAACGATTGGGCATGACTATATACATGTCTTGTTAACTAGGGGTGTAACCATGTGGTGACTAGTGTTGATGTGTAGTAGAGGGATGGTTCAATTTTTATGGAGGATGCCATTAATTTGCATGTCAACTATGGAAAGGCTCATTTCCCCATGATTTTTAGAGTAATAATTTGTGACCTTGGTGCCTTTATTATGTCTATTGTGTCCCTTAATTTTTCTTTATCTTTGCTAGATAAGAAGCCTATTCTCTTATGTCGTTGGTCATGCCAACTTTTCTAGGATTGGATACTAATAAGAGTTATCTGATGTTGTTGTTCCTCAATATTCTTGATAGAAAAATGGATAATGTCTCTACTAGATTGAGTAACTCCTTAATAACAAATTTTATGGTACAATATGCAATATTGATGTTTCCACAAGTTGAGCTTACAAAAATGAAATTTTTATGACCAAAGTTCTTCATGTTAGCCTTTCCTTAAGGTTTCTTCTTTGTTTCCTCAATCATGTTGGTTAATGTATTAAACAATGTTTTTTTGGGCTTTGACTTAAGGAAAGATTTTATCAAGTAGGTCATGGTTTGGGTTAGACTTCTAAGAACGCCTTTGAAATATTTGGATGAGGAAGTGCTTTCAAGTATTGCTAGCTCAACAAGGCAACTTGTTTTTATCGATTCAATGATCAAATAAAGGCAACACTTTTTGTATGCTATACTTTGTGTAATCATGCACAATGGAAACAAATTTCCTTCTTCGATCACTTTATTCTTCACATTTAGAAAATTAGTACAATAGTTTGCCTATGAAGAATCCTTTATGGTGTGCACATAATTCATCAAGTTGAGGCATGTTGCAAAAGAATGCATGCATAATCAAAGGACACAAGATATTTGGAGGGAGGTGGTCTAGGTGACACTTTCTCAACATTAGCCAAATGTTGAGATGATTGGGAGGAGTGGTGTCAATGAGGTTTGAACCCTTCTTCAATTTTAGCTCCTCTAGATGATGTTGGTCATTAGTCTTTAGGATGCAAGCTTTCTCCCAAATATTTGGAGAAGGAAATGAGCTATCATTGTATAAGAAGATTGTTGAACACTTAAGCTTTTCGACCCTCTTACCCCTTGCCCTCTTTTGATATGTGTTGGGCTTCTTTCACCAAGAAGGAAATATGCAAAAATGAGTTCATGGGAAGGGACAATGTTCATAAACTAAACTTGCCAAAGAATTTTGAATCTATGCCATCTTGAGAGTGTAAGTCTTTTCTAGGGAGTTGCCTTGTTTGCCTAATACATTATACATGCTATTTGGTAGTATTGACTCTACTACATGATTTGTTATTGTATTTCAACCTTGTGCTATTTGTTTCATCTCATTCTTTGTTGTATGAGTTCTTTTGTTATATCTTTCACATTCTTTATGTTTCTATATATAACTCCAACCAAAAACATTTACAGATAATAAAAAAATTCCTCTAAATTAATTTCTAACTTAAATTTTTATTTATTTTTAACCCAGTGGTATCCCTGCGTCCCAACCCATCAGCCGCCTAATAGCCCTATCACCAGACAAATCCAATAGACATCTTGTGATGTGAGTTGAGCCCAGACGATGAGGGAGCAAACAACCCACCCAAACCAACCATGCTACTCTGCAGGGCTATTTCTAACTTAAAAATTATTATTCTATTTTTTGGGACCCTAGTGTGATACCTTACAAAATTACTAAAAAAAACAAAATGGCAGAGTGATGGAAAATGAAAGGTGGGGTAATGGCAGGTTGCAGGCAACGCACAGAGGTGGGTTATCACGTCACCTCAGCGAATGATCTTCACTCGTATCATCTCACCTCTTTACCCTTTCTTCTTGTCCTCTCCTTTCCCCTCCTTTTCTGTTCATCCAAATTCCTCATTCCTTTTCCTCAATCTCACGGAATTAAATTAAACCCTCCAAAACAAAAATTTACCATTTTTACATCGTTCCAGGATGCTCTGCAAAATTCTGTGCTTCTAGACTCTCGAATAAGAATCTGCCTTCTGCATCACAAGTTGGAGATTCCTGCCCGCTATGCTTTTCACGGCTACAACTGGTAAATATATTCTGACGGTCCCAGTGTTTTTGCAACGCTTTTAAAGTCTTACGTAGTGATTTTCACTCCTCCTTTTACTGTATTTATAGTTATTTATCTTTTCTACGCTCTCTACAGCTGATTTATTCAATCTTTTAGAGATTACAGAAAACGGTGGTATCAGCGTTGAATTCCGTGTTTCAGTTGCCCTGTGAAATTAAAATAATAGCAGGTTTTTCGTGTGGTTTAGGTGTTTTGAGTTGAATTCCTTGTTTTGCTTGCCGTGAGAAATCACAATAATAGCAGGTCTATTCTTATGGTTTTGGTATTTGTTTCATAAGGCAGCTGACAAAAAACCATGGCCGTGAAATATTTAAGGTTTTTGATATTTAAAGCTGTGTGGAGAAATATTTTCCAAGAATGAAGATTTGGCTCGCAAACTGAATTTTTAGGACAGTAAACGGCGATTTTCCGCTTATTTGTCTGTTGACTTCTAGGCCCTAAGAAATTTGAGCAGCAGGAACGAATCTCTCAGATTGTAAATGAAGTAAACTTCCATTTTACTCTTTGTAGGTCAATTTTCGATGTTGCAGGGCATGGTGACTTAATCCCAGATTCTAGGGTTTTTTTGACCGCAAGCTTTTCTATTTATTTTTGCTTTTTCCAAAATCATCTTTTTCGAAGAAAATTGTTATTGAGCACATATTCTGTGACTTATTGCAGAGCTATTTGCTTAAATTTCAGGTGTAATGGCATTATGGCTGACGTTATTATTCTGTTAAAAAATTGATGTGAAATAGGGTTGCGATGAAGCTCCAGCAGAAGAGGTCCGGGGATCAAACAGGCTGGAAGGTTGCGAGCAGAAAATCTAAAAATATGAAGCAAAATTACGGAAAATTGAACTCTAACAAGAATTTTGCTTCATACAAACCTCAATGTAAGCAGAGCCAAGGTTATTTGAGAACTGAAAATAAGAAACGGCGTAATTTATTCGAAACTAATAAGACCATTTTGTTAGAAGGAAGCCCTGTTTGTGCCCCTTGCAATACATCATCTGACATAATAAAATCCAAAAAGTGTGGTAGAATCTCAAATTGCTCTGCCTCAGGGGGCTTTATTACGCAAGATGACGAGCAGTGCGGCGTAGACGCCTATGGTTCCATGAAGGCTTTCTGGAGGATTCGCCATAAAAGTCAGCAAAATACTGGTGATTTTGAAACCAGGCTTGATAGATGTATAGAAATCCGGGACGAAAAGGTTGAGCGAAGATTCGATGAGGATTTGAGCCGCTTTGAAATGATTTACCCGTCTAAGTATGAAATCTGCCCTCGGGTCCTTGAGACCCGTATTAATGAGCAGGATGACCAGATTGCTTATCTGGAAGAAGAGGGAACGAGCTTAAGAGAAAGAGTGAACAATATGGAGCAGGGGATTGATAGTCTAAAGCTCCGCATGCGAGTATTAGAAGTTGCTAATGCTTTCAAATCCACTGAAATTCTCTCTGGCGAGGCCTCCTTTGCCTGATTTATGGAATTAAATGACATGCCTTTACACAATTAGACATCGAAACCCACTCTTGGGGATTCTTACACCTGAATTTTAAGATGTAAATCTCAAATGAATTTCTGCTTCTCCATTCTGTACCATAAATTTCCTTTCTTTGACGAGACTGATTCCAGTCTGAACCATTTACTGTTCTTCACTTCTATGAGTTTTTACAGGAAAATCACTTTGCAGGCAAACACAGAACAGGTTGAAATCAGTTTCCCAGATTTGTTCAATTCTGTGCAACTCACCTTACTTTTATTTTCTTATTATTCTTGTTCTTTCTATAGTTATGTGTAATTTACCAGGGCAATGGCCGCCAGCCTTCCGTTTAATCCATTTCGTTTCAGTAGAAATTTCTTTTGTTTTATCATCCGATCTTAAAGTTTTTATTTTTAACTGCTTGCTCCACGAATTTGAGTCCTTTCACAGAGGATCTTTGAGGGTTTTTAAAAAAAAATTATTTCCCTGATGATGGATTTGGAAAAAATAAAATCTCACACAATTTTCGACTTAAAACATTCATATTTATTTATCATTTAGAAAAACGAGAGTTTAGTCCAGAGATTTGACGCCATTCTCTTACAGAAAGAACCCTTATAATCTCTGGTACAGTATATAATAGACCATCATCAATACCAGATATCAAACCCATGATCTGAGCTACATAAAACAGCAATCAAAACTGACTGAACTAACCCAGAAATGCTTTTAATTTTGTATTTGTTGTAAAAGAATCTAAAATTTATTCTATAAGCAGGAGGAGGTGCGTACAAGTTTGTGGACTACGTCATTTATCTTGTTTTAAAATGTTGCGCCATATTATATTCATTAACTATTATCTCTATACAAATAAGATACCATTTATCATTCATTGTGTATGTGGAGTGTTCTGTTTTACACGTATAAAAAGCTTTAAAATATAATATATTTCTTTTAGAGAAAGGTGATATGCAATAAAACAATGTTTTTGGTATAATTTATGAATTTATCAACCATTCTTCTAAATATTGGCACATACGTCTTTCACAAATTTATGTTCTTAATAATGAATGAGACTAGATCTTGTGATCTCATGCTTCACCATTAGAATTTTAGGTGAATTGAGCTAGCCCCCAACCTTTTAACCTATCTTAGTTATTAATTAAAGAAAAAAATATTATTTAGTTAATTAAATTATCTTCTTTCATTATATTCTACCTTTAATTAAATAAATATGTATTATTTATTTAATTATTTTTTCCATCACTTGATCCCATTAATTAAACAACTACTTATTATATATCTAATTAATTTCAAAATTCACCTTTATCTCTTAATCCTTGTCTATTCAATCTTAGCCATTTAACTTGTTCACATGGATCATAATCTAAAATCGCTAACATGTGACAAGGGTCCTTTTCACATGTCTAACTAAGCCTTATCCACATTCATTAACTCCAAACACTTCCCAAAAGTCAAATTAACTTTTCATCTCATCCATCCATTTCAAATTAAACCCTTAATCTTAGTCATTCATATAAAGATGTTTCCTTAATCCATCTCTAAACCTAACTTTCATCCTTTATGTGACACTTGTCACATGATTACAACTTTGGTTGAAAGCCTTAATCCTCATTCAATCTTTGTCATCTATCATCAATCTATCCTAACTCTTGATTTTTCCTCTTGAGAATTGTATAAATTAAAGGTCTTTCATCCCATTTGAATGTCTTCTTTCATTATAATGTCATGCTATCTAGTTTTTTTAATCTAAATCTTCATACATAGCTTTATGTTGTAGAAATTTTCTATCTAATCTTCCATTATCATATCTTAATCACATCTTTGTTCTATCTATTCGATCTCTCTTCATTCAATAATATCATCATGTTATTGGTTTTATAACCAATCACATTTCTACATGAAAGAAGCAAATCAAGTGGAACTAGGATGCATTCTGCTTTAGCTTAATATAAGGAGAAAGAAGGGTTTTGGGTGAAAGTATTGTGTGTGCATTGCATTTATCTTCTATATTATTTACCTTCAATTTTTTCTTTTATTCATTTTGGCACATCCTAAATTTACGAGTCTAAATTTATCCATGGATTCATGTGATATGTGTCCTTTTTCTTGTAGACACCTATTTTTTTTTGCATATCGTTGACCACTTTTAACTTTATCTTATCCTAAGCCATTATTGAAATAAATATTTATTATTTATTTAATTATTGTACCCTTCATTTGATCCCATAAAATAAATAATAATTATAATTTATTTTTTTTAATTTCTTGATTCACCTTTATCTATTTATCCTTGTCCACTCAATTCTATCCCTTAAACTTATTCACATGGATCACAATTTAAAATTGTCATCATATGGCAATTGTCCTTTTCACATGTTTACCAAAAGCTTGTCCAGATTCATTAATACTAGGCACTTCCATAAGGTCAAACTAACTTTACATCCTATCCATCATTTCAAACTAAACCTCTACATGTCATCCATTCACATAAGAACGTTTCCCTAACGCACCTCCTAACCCTATACCTTATCTATCACGTGACAAGTGTCACATGACTATATCTTTAATCCTAGCTCTAATACCTAGTCAAGATGAGCCATCCATCATCAATCTATCTCAACCCTTGATTTTGCGCCTTAGAAATTATATAAAATATGGGCCTCCCATACTATTTACACATCTTCTTTTGATGTTGATGTTCATAATGTTACATTGTCCAATTTTATATCTAAATCATTTTCCATAGCCTTATGTTGTAGAAATTTCTAGTTAATATTTATTATCATATCTTTATCATGTCCTTATTTTAGCTATATGATCTCTCATCACATCAATCTTATCATCATGTGCTGTTGGTTTCATAAGCAACTACATTTATACATCAAAGAAGAAAGTCAAATGGAGCTAGGGTGCACTCTACTGCAGCTAAATCTAAGGAGAAAGAAGGGTTTTAGGTAAAGGTATTGTGTGTGTTGAATTTATCTTTTATGTTATTTACCTTCATTTTTTCTTCTCTTCAGAATTTAAAAAAAAAAAAAAAAAACTAACTTTTAAAAAAAATAAAATTTCTTCTTATTTAATTGTTCATTTCAATGACCTTTCCTAACAAACTTTCAATTGTCAAAACATTTTTTTATTGTTACAATAATTCATATATATCATTTTTGTGGATGAAAAATTGTATGGAGGGATTATTAAGTGGTTTGTATTGATTAACTAATGTTGTAGGTTTGAAACACATTTTCTATGATTGATTTCCTCTTTTAATAAGTGACACAACATACACTATATTCTTTACAACAATAAAGGCTGACATTGACCAATCAAGCCTCAATTCAACAATTACACACCACAATCACTCATTTACTAATTGACACATTATAATACTTCATTATTCAAATGTTTACAATTAGAATTGTGTGATCCTATAGTTTGGTATATGTAGATATTGCATGCAATCAATATTGAGAGTGAATTTAACATTCTTTTGTTGTAGAATTGGACCTAATCATTTGTTTTGTAAAAATGCATAGATGCATCAAACAATACATCCTCATTAAGACAATAAAATATTTATTATTTTGCATGTGGACT
The DNA here is from genome assembly GCF_030272615.1 of Cryptomeria japonica. Lineage (NCBI taxonomy): Eukaryota > Viridiplantae > Streptophyta > Pinopsida > Cupressales > Cupressaceae > Cryptomeria > Cryptomeria japonica. The sequence goes on along the minus strand of NC_081414.1, from coordinate 889,719,697 downwards.
TTCCACTATTCGCATTTGCATCTTAATATTTGTCAATATTTCATTGAACACCTATTTTAGGTAGTCTCTTTCTTATTAAAAATTAGTTTAACATGATGAAAAATCCAAATGATGTCATATCCACTTGAGCTAATTGTTAAATCTCAGTGAACCATTCATCCTACAAATTGTGTAACAATTGGTCAAAGTTTTAGTTTATTCAACTTTTTAAAACAACAACCATAATCTACATAAGAAAACACTTCAAAAAACTCTCTCAACAAAAGTTTGCATAGAAACACCGATTTCCTTTATTCATGACACAAAAATCCGCTAACAAACTTTATGCATTATGCAATGAGATGAATCATATTATATTTTATGGTGTATCATCCTCCTTGAAATATGTAAATACTATTTAATGGAGGGAGAGATTATAAATATCTTTGCACCAATAACAATGTTATAGACTACTCTTCCTATCATACAATCCTCTTTAGCGCATGATTATTAATCTTCTTTACACATATGTATATATTTAAATGAGAAAATTCGAATATATATAATAACAAATAATATATTTTGTAAATCAATTATCCATCATTCATATATATATATATATATATATATATATATATATATATATATATATATATATAGCATTTAAGATATGATAGATAATTGAAATCACCTAGAGTGTTTTAAGTGTATATGTAAGAGCAAAGATGTATAGATGTGCTACCATGTTCTGGTTATTGAACAACACACAAAGTTGATCCAATTTCACAAACTTAAATAGAGTACATTTCTAAATATTTTATATTGTAGTGGAGTACAAAAGAATCATAGTTTAGCACAAACTGAAATAAAAACAAGATTCTATTTGATTTTTGGAAACTGAATCACCAACAAAAGAAACATTTAAATCATGCAATAATTCAAAAATTAGTTGCCGCCTCCAATTCTCATAATCTTTATCCAGTAGACGTCCTTGCAAAAATGCATAACTACATGATAGAATGCCTCAGAGGAAAGAGTAAATCTCATGGAAATAAATAATTTCATGATAGGCAAGAATTAGATTTGCTGATAGGGTGTTTTAGAAATACATGCAAACTATTTTAAAATGAAAGAATAGTTCCAAGAATGTGATCTAATGGAATATAAATGATATGCATAGAAATGGATTTGAGAATGGCTTTAGAAACCTTCATGTAATGCAAGGAAGACCAATTTCAACAAACATTTCAAGCTGAAAGGTCGATTCACATGCTTTGCCAACATTATTTTTGCCTACGATACATCCTAAGATAAAGACAACTTGTCTAATTCATATTAAAGAAGAAAAAGACTCAGTTCCATTTTCCACTAATAGTTTACCAGGTTTACCAGGTGTAAACAAAATAAAGCATTTCAGGTCAATTTTTGTGTCCTTATAAGGTTGAAAGGAATTTAGTGTCATAGCAGGATACCTGAATTATTGAACCAATTCAATTTCAAAATTTTCTATGGTTGAAAGACCTTCAACTTGCTTTCATCTCTACAATGTCATAGATCTTGCATTGCATCAGCTCTCATGTCACATAGAAGAGATAAGGTACCTAAAGCTACCATTAGCTTCCTTTAGTCCTTAAAGCATAGAAGTCTATTGATGTGAATTGATTTAATCAATTTTAAACAATATTGAGAAAAAAGGAGTCTAAAATGATATGTTCTATAAAATCTATTTAAATATTTTTCGATCATCAATTTTCTCCCACAATCGAAGTGTTGTGCTAATATCTATACATCTTTCTACCATAAAATTTTCACTATCATTTTGTCAATATGTGAAGCCATCACCAAAATAGAGACTTTAGAACTAGTTAAGCATGCAACTCACCCTTCAAGGCCTTATATTCAAGGGCTGATTTTTTACAAAAGAATGCTCTTGTAGACACAAGAACATGCCAGACATCTCTCTCTTATGACCATAATGATGAAAAGCTAACAAATAATTTTTCTTTTAACTTCCTCTCGATGGTCCAGTTAGTGAGAGATTTTTTGTTTGTTTGTTTTGTTTTAATAACTTGGGAGCTCATAGTCCACCATTTCCCTAAAATAACAACAAAATAAAATTCTTAAAAAAATATAATCAGTGAATTTATTTCAAATAAAAATAATAATGTTGTTAATGTTTTTTTTATACAATTCTATTACTATGAAATAGAATATAATTAAACTTACATTTATTCTACTTAGAAAAATAATGTTAATAGTCTACCTATATAAACTAAATATTTGTTTAAAATAGCATCCGTGACAAGATCTAAATCACTTAGTAAGGTCAAAGTGAAATGTTAGAATTATGAGAAAGGTAGACATCTAAAAAGAGAACTTACACGGAGGAGGAGAAAGAAAAGGAAGGTTCTATTGACAAGTTTTAAATATCCTCTTAGGATGAAGGTGACTCTTTTCCCATTGTCTTGAATACTCATGCATCAAAAGGTGCATGGTTGATGGACTCTAACTCCTCTTTCTACATGACCTCATATCAAGGTTTATTTATAAAACATAAATAATATGATAACTATGCAAAGGTGTACCTTGGAGATTATTTTCATTAGAAGATTGTTAGCCATACTAGAGTCTTGATTCGATTTCCTAATGGATGAGTGAGTGAGATTAATGGTGTATTGCATATCCATGGTTTTATATAGAACCTACTTCACATACAATTTAATTGAATGATGTAGATGCACGAGTTATTATCTAGAGTGGAGGGTGTAAGATGGTAAAAGAAAATATAGTTATTGCTAAGGCTGTTTAGATTGACATTTTATTACAATTAGCACTGGTTCTTCAATTTTATTTTATTTTTTTTCAATAAAAGTGGATTATTCCACTAAAAAAATTTATTAATATTTTTTATTTTTTTACATAGGATTCAAAGAGCATATCGGAGGAAAGAACCTTGGGAAGAAAACCTTCAGTCACAACTCATAAAATAAACCTATAGTATCTAACATATCAGTTTATACACCCACCCAAAACCACATACAAAATGCGGTCACAACACATATAATATCAGTTTTACATAGAGCCCATCGGATAATTTTCAAATGTAGACTCCACAGCTGCGATCAATGGAAAAAGACAAAATTTTCCAAAGCCCTGTGCCAAATCCCATGAGCCAAAAACCTTCCTGCGAAAAAAGAAAGTATCAAAAAACCTTTGGAAAAACACTATTGTATCAAATACCATGAGCTCGAACTCTCCTCCAGACAATGAACATGAATGCTTGAAATGAAATGGGAAAGTGGGAATAATTATCATCATAAAATTTTACATTAACATTACTCAAGAAAATCACATAATTATTGCTACAAACCTTCCCATACCCTAGAAGGAATTTCCTCAAAACCCATCTCTTGCTGATTAGCATTGCTATTAATGGCTAAATTTGCCAAATAATCCGCAATCTTATTAACTTCTTTGTAACAATGGGATAACAAGAAAGATTCAAACAATTCTATTTTTTGTAAAATGAGATCAAGTATATATTGCAAATTTCAACAATTTAATTTCTTTTTCATAACACATTAAATAATCACCATATAATCACCTTCAATTATTAAGTCCTTAATTCCCAAAGAGATTGCCATATCCAATCCAAAAGACAAAGCATGAAATGCCACATAATTGTTAGTTTTAAAACCAATAGCATGACACTTAGCTCGAATAAAATTTGCATTGTGATCATAAATTACCATGCCTACCCCAGCCGGCCCAAGGTTACCATGAGAGGCCCCATCAAAATTCAGTTTAAAGTCCCATGCGGAGGAGGTTTCCATCTAGCAGAGCATCTCTTACCTATTGCATCATTCTTTTTTAAAATTGAACCATGAGAGGGTAAAACCGACAGCATCTTCCAAACTCTAGTAACTCTATTATCCCAGTGCAAAAAAGAAGTAAGATTTTCTAAATTCTTATAAATAAACGACAAAGCAACCTCAGAGATTGAAGACTCAATTTTTAATAGAACCTCAGACACAGACAAACTTGTTTTTTTAAATATCCTATTATTCCTCTCTAGCCAAACATTCCAAATCACAATAGATGGAGATATGATCCAAAGACATGCATAAAAAGATGAGGCAAACATAAAGGGCCAAGATCTAAAAGGGGAAATGAGATCCTTACCAATAACAAAGGATATATTTAACTTCTCAAACAACCACTACCAACATTCATAAGCATAATCACAATGTAGGAACAGGTGTGAAGAAGATTCCATTTTTTTGTTATAAAGGACACAAGGGAAAACAATAGTAATACCAAGCCTGTCCAATCTCATACTTGTAAGCACTCTATCCCAAACTGCCAACCAAGCAAAGGCTCTAGCTTTAGGAAGACAATTCAAATGCCAAAAAAACTTATAAGGCCAGGATGATAAATCTTTAGCAACCATAAGAGAGTTGTAACCATCTTTAACAGTGTACTTACTAGAAATATTCTTTGTCCAAATAAGTTCATCCTCAGAATCAGAAAGAAATAAAATTATATCCCCCAAAATCTTCTCAAAATCTAATTTCATACTTTGATCAACATCTAAGAGATCAATCGACTTCCATCTAGCTAGCTTAAGGGGTCCACTAGTCACAATTTCAAAATAATCTGCTACAAAAACACCCCAAAGGGAGGAAAGAATAGTGATTAGAGGAGACCAATCCCTAATATTCATCAGAGGTGTGTGTCCATTCCATACTTCATCTCAAAATCTGACCTTTCTACCATTATGAACAATCCATGAGAGATGAGGCAAACTAACTGATCTACATTTACAAAGGAAATTCCAAATAGCAGAACCCGAAGGCAAATTTGAGACTTTAAAAATGTACTCTCTCGGTCCATTATTTAAATATTTGGAAACATAATTTGTGCCCATAAGGAGCTAGGCTTGTCATATAATTTCCAAACCAACTTAGCACCTAAGGCTAAATTTTGATTCTCCAGACTCCGAATTCCTGTTCCCCCAAGTTCCTTAGGCAAACATACCTTATCCCATGCAACTAAAGGGAGTTTCTTCTTGCCATCTTTATTATTGTTCCAAAGAAAATCTCTAAGAGTATCCTGTAAACTAATAATAGTTGCTTTTGGAGACTTCAAAACAAACATGAGATATATGGGAACAACATTCAAAACAGACTTGATGAGAACAATTTTACCCACCAAAGTTAACCATCTATGATTCCATGAGAATTCTTTTAGAAATGACTGAAATAATATATATATATATATATATATATATATATATATATATATATATATATATATATATATATATATATATATATATATATATATATATATATATATATATATATATATTTGGCTAATAGGTCAAGATTAAAGGTGACCTAAATCGCCACATTTTTACAAAATTTTGTTGTCTTATTTAAATCACTAGAGTATTTATTTAATCAAACTTTTTAACTCAAAAATTTTCCACAATGGTTGATACATGATTAGATCATATTCCCCTAAATTTTATAAATAATTGTAGAAATAGTAACTAATTTTTCAACAATAAATCATAATTATCAGTTACTTTAGTACCATATAACCAATCATTAGTTGTCAGGTAATTAATTTAAAATGTAATTTAATGGTACTAAAAATATCCCATGAGGTAAAATTTACCTACAATTTTTAATGCTCATGGGGGCTAAAATTGGTTTTGAATTGCTTTTCTTAATAGAAATCAATGGTCTAAAATAAATATTGGGCCCCATGAGCATTAAAAATTGTGGGTACATTTCATCTCATAGAATATAATGAGGACTATTAGATTTAAAAAAAATTAATGGTAGCTCAATAAAATATTATAGAGTCCAGCGCTTGAACTCATCAATGATTTCCACCTTTAAGCCTCTACTTTATTATAAAAAAAATTCTTTTAAATGGAAGGATTCACCATGGTAACTAATGCATTTTACTATTATTTTTTAATATTTGCTAAGATTTTCTACAATTTTTTTGTGATCTAAAAAATTCGCCAATAAAACTAATATTTGTTTTGAAAAAAAAGAAAGATTCACCAATAGAAATTAATTATATTTTCCAAAAAATGAAAGATTCACCACGATTATATATATATATATATATATATATAGAGAGAGAGAGAGAGAGAGAGAGAGAGAGAGAGAGAGAGAGAGAGAGAGAGAGAGAGAGAGAGAGAGAGAGAGAGAGAGAGAGAGAGAGAGAGAGAGAGAGAGAGAGAGAGAGAGAGAGAGAGTTGGTTTCTTAAAGTTATCTGACTCATATAGGTGAAAAGGGTTTAAGGATACTAGAAAATAATTGTAACCATGTTGAAGGGTTAAATTATTGTAATCTTGAGTTTTCTTTCTATGAATGATGTATATGTGTTCAGATTTAATATCATGTTTAGTTTTAATCTAGTTCTCATAAATATTTTGGCGTATTAAATTTAATTTATCTGGACATATAATTTGATCACATTAATACTCTTTTGATTTATAAATGTGGTATATTATGTTTTTTATTGATGATTATAGAAGGGCTAGTGTATACTTAGAAATTAATATGATCTCTTCAATAATTTTAAAGGGTTTAAGACTCCTATAGAGAAAAAAACTATTAGGAAGATTAAGATTTTGAGGATTGATAATGGTTTTGAATTTTTGCTTAGTTAATTTTGATTGTTTAAGGATCATAAGATAGAAACACATGAGACAAATCTATACACCCATCAACAAAATAGAGTTGTAAATAGAATGAACATGTTATTAATGGAGAAGGCTAGGAGTATACTCAACAAGGTTGTCCTAGAACAAAATTCTTGGGTAGAAGGAGTGTCATGGCTTGTTACCTAGTTATCAAATCTTTTATATGTCTGTTGATAAGGCACCTATGAAGATGTGTTTAGGATAAAAGTCCTCATTGAGAAATCATTGAGTTGTTGATTATGAGACATACACACATGTACCTAGGGTGAAGTGGTCAAATTTTGAGAACAAGGATGTAAAATATATCTTCATTGGCTAATATTTTGATGTTAAAGGATCCAAGATTAGAGGCCTCGTGGCTAAGAGATTTTTATATAAGTGTTAAATCTTGAGGGAAGGCAAGTCTTCTTCCATAATTTATTGTAGCTAGAGAAAGATATAAAGAATGATATGGTTTAGAGAGTTCTAAATAAGATAGAGAATGCCCATACATTTATATGCAATAGTCCTTAGAACTATATCTAAGAAAATATAAACTAGTCCTTCTATATATATTGATGATTATAAAAGGATTAAGGTGTGTGAGTGTACACACACACACACACACACACACACACAGTGTGTGTGCGCACGAGTGTTAATCTTATGACTTGAAATATAAAAGGTAAATGATCTAAGTAAACTTGACTAATGTGAAAAGGCCTTAAAAGAAAACCCAATAGGTAGAAAACCTCATTACACCAATAAGGATAAGGTGGGACTAAATGCTTAGGGATATGTGTGTATATTAATGAATACAAAGCTAGAGGAATGAATCCAGCTTAAAAATAATAATATCATTTATTACAATATAAATATATCAATGTATTTACTTCAAAATAACATTCATTACAATATAGATATATCAATACATTTCTTCAAAATAAACACAAAACTAAGTGACATGTATATGAAAATTTCATCGTTGTAACAATAGTATTATGTTTATACACAAAACCTTGTGTACAAGCCAACACAAATAAAAATAACACACATTGAACTCCTCTCATAGTAAAAGACTTGAGAGCACATTATGAAGTGAGAGTTAAATAGAAGATACAATAGTCAAAACCATGACGATTCCTCAAAATAAATATAGAATTAAATTGCATGGGCATGCAAATTTCATCATTATAATAGTATTATATCATGTTTATATATAGAACTTTATGTATAAGTGAACACGGATTAAATAAACATACATTTCAACTCCTCTCACATTAGAAGGCATAAGAGTACGTCAAAAGTAAGAGTGACAAAAGATGCAATAGTCAAAATTATAGCAATTTATCAATAGGCCCTTGGTCTATTGGTGAATTAAAAAGGTTCTAAATAAGCCCATCACAGATCAAGTCTTGTTGAGTGCAAGGCTCCAACATCATAAGGGATGAGGTTGGGATCGTGTCCCTATTGAATTTGGTTAAATAGATACCCATCAGTCCTTGACTTTTAGTTGAAGAGGTTCAACCTATGACTCATGCTCTCGTATTAAAAAGCTAAACGAATTTAGATTTGTTATAAAACCCAAATAAATTTACAAAACTAAATGACTCGAATATGCAAATTTCACTATTACGACAATATTATACAAAATAAATTGTGTATAAATGAACACAAATAAAGACACTATGAACTCTCACACTAGAAAACATCAGAGTACATTAAAAAGTGAAAGTAACTGGAGCTGCAACAGTCAAAACTGTAACAATTCATGTGGTCCACTCTTCAATCACAAAAATTAAGCAATAACACAGAAACGAGAGAAATGTTGTAAGGTGGCAAGAAATCCACATGGATTGAAAGCTATCTGCCACTGCCATCCCTTCGTTTGACAAAGACATATTGTTAGTGCAGGACAAATACATGGCGATTAAAGCTTTTAAGGTTTTTGACGGTTTAAATCTGTAGAATATCATCCACGAACAAATAGCAGTCGCTCGCACTGAATTTTCAGGTCACTATTTAAGTAATCTAGGGATTTTTCAACCGCATACTTTTGAACTAAAAATTTAAAAGATCAAGCTATAAAATCATATCAAATACTAGGGATTTCTCAACCGCATGCTTGGCATTGCACAATGTGCAAATATGGAAGCATAGAATCATATCTAATACTAGCAAAAATGATAAAACATAGAAAACACATATGAGCTAGATATAGCAACAAGGAAAATTTACACTTATGAGGCAATCTTCAATGGCCAAAGTGCTTGTGTAAAAACATAGGACACTAGAGTAATATATGTTCCTAATGTGGCATTTATTAGTACAGGTATGCATTAGTGTAGGTAAGACAATAAGTTCATAGTTATGATATATATTTGGAAGCAACATGAAGATGTAGAGTATACAAAGGGAAAGTGTGATGCTCTTAAATGTACAAACCTAGCTTTGAAGATGTGAGGTGTAGTTAGGGAAGACATGAAGTACCCCAACATAAAGATGTAATTGTGTTAAATTGAAATGAGATGTAGTTTTTGGCTATTCCCAAAATATTTATAAAATTATGGTCATTGTTGCGCTTCAATGTTTCTCAAATAACATTATGGCAATTTTTTTGCACTTCCGTCCTTCAAGAGACTTTTCTGAAATATTGGAGCCCAAAATGATTAGGCGACCTAGGGAATGGACAATAGCCATACCTAGACTTCAACAACCCAATCGGATGTGTTGGAATAGTTGTTTTTACCCATGATTCATGAAACATACAAAATATGTTTTTTTCCATATTTGAACTTCTCTCAAGTGACACTTTTTCTAAGAATGTAGTTAATATTGGCATGGTCAAATGGTGCTAACAAGAACTGAGAAAGGATAGAATGGATGGACTCCTTATCCACTTTTAGATATAGAGGAAACATTCATGCATGCCACGAGATCCAAGAACTACTCTATCATACTTTTTTAATCTTAAGGCTTTAAGAGACTATGTCGAAATAGTGTACTCTAGAAGTGACTTGGGGAACAAAGAGAGGCCTTCTTAGTGCATTCAATTTTCAACCATACATGTTAGCATAAAAAAAAAATTCCCCATATGATGTATGAAATGTAGAATATGGCTCTCGACAAGTTCTTGTTGAACACAAATGATACTTTTTACAATATTTCATCCATCATCACCATGATCAATGGTTTGGAGATTAGAGAGAGAGAGAGAGAGAGAGAGAGAGAGAGAGAGAGAGAGAGAGAGAGAGAGAGAGAGAGAGAGAGAGAGAGAGAGAGAGAGAGAGATGTATGGAAATGAGATCCTAGGCTTATGAATGTAAACTAAGGTCTCAAGTTTCTATTAAATAATATAGGCTTAGCTACAATCCTAAAAGGAGAGATGAGCACTTGGATTTATGTTTCTTTGTTGCAATGGATTTGAGATTGTGAAGTGTATGTGAATGAAATAGGTTAAATAATAATAATATGATAAATTTCAACATAAGGAAAAAGATACATATTTGGAAAGCATATGATCTAGAAATGGGAGACAAAGAAGAACTTGTAGCTACAATTTGAAACAAAAATAGTCAAACAAGGTTGGAGTGTACCCCAATGAGGATGTTTGATACAACAATATGTTCCAAATTTCTCATAAGAAGACTTTACAAATCTCTCTTTCTGAAAATTAGCCAAAAAGTGCCAAACATAGTTAGATGAGAGAATGAGTTGTATTTGCATGCAAATTTCCTTTTTAGATTTAATTTTTTGGGAAGCTTGACATTGGGGAGCAATTCCCCACTACTTGCAAAGCTGACTATTTTAATTTTAAATTTTGGACCAAACTACTAGGATAGGGGTATTGGATGCCCTAGTCCACCAAGAAAGGGGTGTTGGGCACACTAATCCACTAGGACAGTGGTGTTGGGTGCCCTAGTCCCAACAATTTGATCCAGAACAAAGGTTGTGAGTGGGGAATTCCACCAAGTTTTTGATTCTAGCACTAAAACTAACCACAATTAGCCACAGACTAGGTAGATTAGGAACAACCACCAAAGATAGTCCAAAATGAGTGTGAATTTGTAAAGTGATATAATTTACTACAATATATTTAGTCCTCATTTGAGTGAGAATATGAACATATGCTCATATTCTAGGTAAAGTATAGGGAAGTAAGAAGACAGTTTCATCAAAACATTAAAGAGACATGACAACGCCAAGCTTGGCAAGGCATTAGCCCCAAAGTCTTAAGATCTTATCAATCTATATGTATACCCAATCCTTAACTATTTCACAAAATTAAATAATAACTCACTTTCACATTAATAAGGAAATAAAATGAAACATTATCAATACACGAGTACATATTAAATCATCACATGAAGTAATGTCAAATCATGGATATGGAGTATAATAACATAATGTACAAATAGAGGTGACTTAATCTCTCTAGCCCATATTATCACAACAAATCAACAAGAATATAATCATTGGAGTCTTTCACTACGATTATCCTAATAGTCATTAACAAAACCATGAGATGAGAACATTGTTTAGGTGATTTTCCACCCAACCACAAAGCTTACGCTTCCCCGTAACTCTTTATGCTCAAAGAATACCTAACGCTACGCGAGAAGCCCAACAACCTGGAAATATTAGGTATGACTGAATCCGGTGCAACCTAATATATCTACATGCATTTCTAATCTAAACATGCAATGCCATATTCTAAGAATAAGAA